>NC_060286.1:27121017-27274833 GCF_021613505.1 Equus quagga | reverse complement strand
TTTTATTCTTCATTTTGTTAATATGGTGTATCACATTGATTGATTTGGGGCTTTGATTGTTCTTCTTTTTTCCAGTTCCTTTAGGTGCACTGTTACATTGTTTACTTGAGGTTTTTCTTGTTTGTTGAGGTAGGCCTGTGTTGCTTTAAACTTTCATCTTAGAATTGCTTTTGCTGCATCCCATAAATTTTGGCATGTTGGATTTCCATTTTCATTTATCTCTAGGTATTTTTCGATTTCTCCATTGACCTAATCATTGTTTGGTTTTTGCTTCATCTCCCCACACTTGTGGGTTTTCCAATCCTCTTCCTAGTAGTTGATTTCTAGTTTCATACTGTTGTGGTAGGAAAAGATGCTTGATATTATCTCAATCTTTTAAAATTTATTGAGACTTGTTTTGTGAATAATATGTGATCTATTTTTGAGAATGTTCCATAGACATTTGAAAAGAATGGATATCCTGCAGTTTTTGACTGGAATGTTCTGTATGTATCTATTAAGTCCATCTGGTCTAACATGTCATTTAAGGCCAATGTTTCCATATTGATCTTCTGTTTGGATGATCTATCCATTGGTGTAAGTGGAGTGCTAAAGTCCCCTACTATTATTGTCTTCCTGTCTCTGTCTCCTTTTATGTCTATTAATAATTGCTTTATATATTTAGGTGGTCCTATGTTGGGTGCATAGAAGTTACAAGTGTTATATCCTCTTGTTGGATTGTTCCCTTTATCATTATAGTGCCCTTCTTTGTCTCTTGTTATAGTTTTTGTTTTAAAGTCTATTTTGTCATATATAAGTATTTCTACCCTAGCTTTCTTTCTTTGCCATTTGCTGGAGTATATTTTCCATCCCTTTACTTTCAGTTTGTGAGTGTCTTTAGGTCTGAAGTTCATCTTTTCTATGCAGCATATACATGGTCTTGTTTTTTCATCCAACCAGCCACCCCATGCCTTTTGATTGGAGCATTTAGTCCATTGATTTGAAGTAGCTATTGATAAGGATGTACTTGTTGCCATTTCATTACTTTTTTTCTAAGTGTTTTAGTAGTTCTTTTCTGTTCTTTTCTTCTTCTCTTACTCTCTTCCTTTGTGATTTGATGGTTTTTTTTAGTATTATATTCAGGTTCCTTTCTCTTGTGTACTTATTATAGTTTTCTGGTTTATGAGTATCACAAGGTTCATATATAGTTACCTACATATATAGCAATCTGCCTTAAGTTGATGGTCTTCTAAGTTTGTCCTCTTCTAAAAAGCTCTACTCTTTTACTCTCTTCCTCCCACACATTATATTTTTAATATCATATTTAACCTCTTTTCTTGTGCATGTGTATCCATTACCTTCCTATCATGGACATAAATAATTTTGGTACTTCTGTCTTTTGATCTTCATATTAGCTTCATAAGTGCTGTATCTGCTACATTTACTGTATATTTGCATTTAACATCAGTGTCAACCCTCCTCTATTTTATGTGTGATGCCAGCACGATGTGGCCTGATGAGCAGTGCTAGGTCTGTTCCTGGCCTCCAAATCTGCAAACCATGGGCCCCCAAAGCAGAGCACAGGAACATAGCCTCTATGCCACTAAGCTGGCTCCTGTTTTTTTTTTTTTTTTTTTAATGAGTTTATGTTCCTATTTCTGGTCTTCTCTTTTCCACTTAAATAAGTCCCTTTAGCATTTCTTTTAAGGCTGGTTTATTGGTGATAAACTCATTTAGGTTTTGCTTAACTTGGAAAATCTTTATCTCTCCTTCCATTCTGAATGATAATCTTGCCTGATAGAGTATTCTTGGCAGTAGGATTTTTCCTTTCAGCAGTTTAAATATATCATGCCACTCCCTTCTAGCTTGTAAAGTTTCTGCTGAGAAGTTAACTGATAGCCTTATGGGATTTCCTTTGTATGTAATATTTTGCTTTTCTCTTGCAGCTTTTAGGATTCTCTTTAATTCTTGACATTTTAATTATAATGTGTCTTGGTGTGGGCCTCTTTGTGTTCATCTTGTTTGGTGCTGTCTGTGCTTTGTGTACCTGAATGTCTGTTTCCTTCCTTAGATTAGGAAAGTTTTCAGCTATTATTTCTTCAAATAGATTCTCTGCCCCTTTGTCTCTCTATTCTCCTTCTGGGACGCCTAAAATATGGACATTAGTGAGCTTGATACTGTCCCAGAGGTCCCTTAGACTGTCCTTGGTCTTTTTCATTCTTTTTTCTTTTATCTGTCCCGCTTGAGTGATTTCCTTTAGTCTTTTGTCCAGTTCATTGGTCCATTCTTCTGTATCATCTACTCTGCTGTTGAGACCCTCTATTGAAATTTCCATTTCCAGTACTGTGTTCTTCATTTATGATTGGTTATTTTTTATATTTTCCAGTTTTTTGTTGAAGTTCTCACTGAGTTCATCCATTCTTCTCCCAGGATCAGTGAACATCCTTTGGACCATTAGATTGTACTCTTTTTTGTATAGATTGCTTATCTCCATTTCATTTAGATTCTTTTCTATGGTTTTGTCCTGTTCCCTTACTTGGAATGTATTCCTTTCTCTCCTCATTTTGGCTCTTTCTCTGTGCTTATATCTACGTATTAGATAGGTCAGGTACATCTCCCAATCTTGGAGAAGAGATCTTATGTAAGAGATGCTTTATGAGGCCCAGCAGTGTGCTTCCCTCTTGTCACTACTAGTTCCAAGTAGTCCAGGAGTGTCCCCTGTAATGTGTGTCCTTCTATTGTTTCAGGGTTTTTCTTACTGTAGGTGCCCAGGGAGTCTAGGCTAGCCCCTGGCTGGCTAGTTGTAGTGCTCAGCTGTGTGTGGATGCTATGGAGCCTTCAGTCATGTTATTGGGCATTGAGAGTCCAAGCACAGTTGGCTGCAAGGTATAATAGCACATTCCTTTTGCAATTTTTCTGTTAAGTGAGTAGGCCCCTAGTATGACTTGTTGCTAAGCTTGGGGGCTTACAATTGCTGTAGGTCTCCAGCCTGCAAGGCTATTGTCAGTTCTCTGAGGAGTACAGCTGAATGGGGCCAGCTCAAGACATGGGAGCACACAGTTGTTTCAGGCTTTGAAGGGTGGGGTAGATCTGCTATGTGGCTGTTTGAGAAGCACAAGTCTGCTGCAGCTGACAACCCCACCGCATACAGGGCCACATACCACATCAACTCAATCCTGCCCCACATGCATGCCCTGACCCACTGAAGCAGACTCATTTGCCCTACTGCAGATGCCCCACAAAGTCCACTAATGCAGGCTTATCTTTCATACATGCCCTGCCCCACAGAGGCAAACTCACTCTCTGGGCTGCAGAGCTTCCAGGCACACTGCCTATGTGCATCCAGAAGTTACCCAAGGACTTGCTCTTGGGTGGGGTCAGTCCCTAGGGCAGGCTGCCTGCCCTGGCTGAGCTGGATTAAATCAGGGCTCTAGTGGGTGGGTCAGATCCCTTGGCTAACAATCCAAGGGAAGAACTCCAATGGCGTCTGCTAGCCTTGTGTCAGCTCACCTGTACTTGGTCAAAATAATGGTTCCCACCAATGTTTCAGTTGCTGATGAGGTGGTCCCAGCCTCGGGGGCGGGGGGGTCTCACCCCTCACCAAGATGCACTTATGGCCTATCAAGTCTCTTTTCACCAAAGGACAGGGCATTTTTCTGGTGATTTTACTTTGCTTTCCCAAATGAGTGAATTTGTGCATGGGCCCTTTATTCCCCCTTATGTCTGAAAGCTTTTCTGAGGTTATTCCCCACTTTAGTTAACGGCCAGCAAGGCCAGATATTATGACACTTGTTTCAGTTGTGCTGAGTGCAAGAGCTGCTTATAGTGGTAACACTCCCCTACTCAGATCCAGGGAAGGCTTCATACCTTAAGATTGCTCTTGGCTGGCCATGAAGTGCCATAGCTAAAGGGTGTCTTTTTTCTCTACAGAGAGGAATTTCTGCCTCTTCCACCTCAGTCAGAATTGTCCCTTCTTGTAGGGGTTATTTTATCCAGAATCCAGTTCTCTCTCGGTGTAATTGTTCTAAGAATAGCTGTAAACTTGTTGTGTGCATGGGAGGAGGTCAGTTCAGAGTCCTCCTACTCTGCCATCTTGACATCATCCCTCACTTTGGGATATTTCTATGTGACATGTTTCAAACCCTCATTCTTCCATCTCTATCCTGATCCAATTGCCTGATATTATTGTGATCAATTGCCTGTGAATCATGCAATTAGAGTGGTGTAGAAGTACTGAAAAACTAGCTGACCCAGTAAAGGAAAGATCCAGATGGTGGGGATGCTAAACAAAACAGTCCTCAGATATGAGACAAAAAAACAGAAACACTTAATATTCTGGGAAAGAAAATAAAGGAAACATATACCTATTTCTTCATGTTTGAACAACTGCTATTTGTTTCTGGGAAAAAAAAGATTTAGATTCATGTTATATTGTTCCATAAGGCAGAGATGTAAACAGTGGGAAGCAAGGTATCCTTAACATTCACAACTAAGAGAAAGAAATATACTGGCTGGAGAAATAGTTCCACTGGAATTGGAGTAACAACTCACTGAGGTTGTGCAAAGGATTTATGAAGAGTTTCAGTAAATACTTTCAAAGTAACTATCAAAAGTCTAAGACATGATTACTCTTGGAGCATTGCTTTAAATGTGTCATTACTCTCCTCAAAATATCTTCAATTTGAGATTGCAATCACTAATATAGAAAACACCTGAATAACTTAAGTTCTCTGAAATATTATCCCATGATAGTACTCAAACCAAGTGTAAAGAGCCCCTGGTACAATAGAGCATTTGATTCATGTCTTGCATATATTCTTTTCCCTCTGGACTCAACAGACCTGAACGTGGAAATCAGTATCTTTCTTTAGTTTTCTCCAAAATGTAACACAATTTCTGTGAGTAGCAAACTTGACTGAATAATTAGATAGTTGAGTCATTTCACGTTGTGACTAAATATTAGCCTACTTGTTTTAAAGTTCTTAAAGAACATTGTGAATTTCCAATGGCCATCTTTCTCTTCCATCACAAGCTTTCTGCCCTGTCACTTAACCCCGTTTTTTCTCTCATTGAGCCTTTGTTGTAGCCAGTCTCACTACATTATGCAAAGCAATTTATCTCTCTGCTCACTACTCTACTTTGGGGTGACTACATACTCAAATCTCATTAATATATAGTACCCAAATACAGGCCATATACTCTTGGTTTCACCTTTTCCCAAACCACCTTTTCAAATTCCACTCCTAATTGCTTCCTCTCCCAAAATTTTATGTAACTTGAATGAAGTAATATAAATATCTCATGTGGCATTATATAAATGATGGCAACATTATCATTTCTTTGTTCTCAACCAACCACATATACATCGAAGGAGATAGTTCTATATGACATTTCTCAAAATATTTTTCTATATTTTCTTCTATATACTTGTGTCCCTTGTTGCCTGGAATGAATCAATATTGTATCTATTCAAACTCTACTTAACTTTCAAGCTTGTCCAGGTTCCATGTTCTCCATGAAATCATTCATATCACCTCAATCTATATTGATCTCTCATGGTTTTTTTTCTGAAAATTTGCAGCCTTATTCTCTCATTCTTTGGAAAGTTAATCCCTAATATACAGATACTGTATCCCCAACTAAACTATAAGCTCTTTGAGGATTGATACAAAATACTGTTTTCATGTACATTGATGTGAATGTTCTGAAAATCCTGATAGCATTCTTGTTGCAAAGTATTTATTCCTGGGACTACTTGGCATGATTAGAGCTGAGTGTTCCCTTGCCATTTCCTTTAATTAGCTTAATTTTCAAAGTCAGCTGCAAGAGGCATTTGAAAACTTCTAATGCAAATTGAAGTCTATAATTAACTGTCAAAATAGAGGCCACGAATCTTAAGAGACACAATACTTTATTTCAGTCCTTCCTAAAACTGGTAATCTTTGGCAATTGAAAGATCAGTCCTTCTAATATTACATTTTCCATTCCCACTTAACAGGCATGATATATAAACAAATTTTAACAGCACACTTTCATCTTGGTCTTATACACAGAATCATCAGTATGATTCATAAGAATGAATTGTGGGACCAAATGCCACCATTAATGCTTTTCTTTCTTATGCCCCTGCAGTTCAGAACAGTTTGAGTCAATCAACTGTGCACCCAAGGTTCAAATAATTTTTTTCTCTGCTTGAATCATAGCTTAAAAATTCCTTTGTCATGTCTTTATAAAACATCAGCTCTATGTATCCTGCCATGGTCAGTACTAGGAAAGCAAAAGAATTTGGGACACATTCAAGCTTTGACCTCAACTAGGTTGCCAACTTACAGAGAAAGAAGTCAGTCTATAGATGAGAAAAAAACATAAATGAAGCAGGGAAAACACAGCCATTGTGAAAAACTGAGCAAGGAAAGTATTCGACCTTTGAAAATGATTAGACATATGGTCTCGGATCAAACACTTCATCTCCTGGAGCTAAATCGTCTTCTTTTAACCAAATAGAATAAAACATGATATACCTTCCAGAGCCTGAATTTGAAAATAATATCTGTAAAGCTCCTATTATGATACCTGGAAAAGAAAAATTCTTCCATGTTTTAATTATTCTCCCATGCTTTTAATTATTATAGTTCTATTGCTGTTAATATTTAAATTACTGAGAATCTAGAATACACCTATAATTGCTGTAAGCGAGGTTTTAGGACAAGCTTCGTTAGATTGGCAAAACAATGACTTTGTTTTGTTTTCTCTATGATGATGTTTCCATACACGTATCTGAAAATACGCACAAAAGTGAGGCTGGGTAATAGGACTAGAAGTGTAATCAAAGAGGACTTCTTAGGGAAGTGAAGCTTTCAAACAATATTCTTGGAAACTATAAAATTCAGTACTATTTAAGGTGTCCTTAATGACTCTTTCTTTCCTGCTGTGTTGTAAGTCTCTGATGAATGTGAATTCTGAGAATACGACCCTATAAATGCCAGCTCTCTCCTGGGAAACCAAGACAAGTTAACTGTTCCTGCTAATTTTTTTCCTGCATATATCCAACTAGACATGGTTCACACTTTGGCTTCAAGATGCGATTTTGTTAAAGAAACTTAACTTCTTTCAAAGAGGCATTTATAAGTCATCATGTTTTGTTCTCTTGACTTAGAGTATCAGGTTAAATATTTAAGATAGCACTATTAAGACTGTGTAAAATGTATATGAGCTCTACTCTTTGAAACTTTTCAGACTACTCTTCAGACTGTGGTAAGGAAAAAGAAAAAAGACTGGAAGACAAATCCTCAAAACAATTAATTATTCTGTGCATAACATCTATTGTGTTGCTTTTATAGAAAACATTTGAATTATAAACATTTCAGAATTATTAGCATTGGTGAAATAAGGAGCACTCCAAATTAGATTATCTTAAAAGCTAAAATTCTTCTAGATATTAATGAAAATTCTCTATGTATTTTAAAGAAATGCCATCGTATAATTTCTTCTAGCTGTCATTCTCACATCCCACCAAGTCTAAACACTCTTTACCTGCAGGCAAATGTACTCAGAAGTTGTAAAAGTTCTTTCTTCTTCAGAAAGTTTGAGGAAAATCAGCAAGCTATTTCAATTCATCCTTTTAATCAAACATCTGCTATTCTAGGGAAGAGATTATGAAAAACAGTGGCAACAAAATAAAATCCTGTTGGAAGTAGTATATGGAATCAGTATATGGACAGAGTCATTGAATGTTTCTTTCTGACTCAAATGTTCTAACTGTTGCTGGTTCATTCAATCATTTATTTATTCATTTGTTCAGCATTTATTGAGTACTCTAAGGTCAAGGATTTTTCTTAGGAAATATACAGGAATAAAAGATGACTGTGACCATCCTCTGCCCTTGAGAAACTTACATTCTACTAGGGAAGAATGGCATGTCACAAACTAAATTGCAATATAGTAATGTAAATGATGACTTATTCATAAAGATTAATGAGTATGAGAATTTGGAGCCTTGATAACTGCCTGAAAATGGAACACATTGACTGAAGGACGTATGATCAGAGATGCCCGGAAAGTTACCTGGAGAGAAATTTGTGGTTGTTACTATTTTAAAGACTAGGACACTGAAACCTAGTTCCTAGAATGGGATGGAGTAATTGGTGCAGCGATGCTTCCTGGTAAAAGTTTTGAGCTGGCTTTTCCTGGATAAACAAGAACTTCATAGTTTAGGGAATTGGAGCACTTCCTAAGCAACTGTCTAATTTGAAAGAAAAGTGAGGCAATAGAAAAGGGACAGGCTATGCTTTTGAAGGCATCACAAATGAACAGGGTTTACAAAGAAAAATTCAGCACCTGTGAAAGTTGTGTTAAAACATTTAGTTCTTTAAACCCAGTCCTTGAAATACTCCTTAAATTTACTTGAAAATGAAAAAGGAATTTAATCAAATATAATAAAAACTAATAGCATAAATAATTAAAAATAAATTCCATAAAATATAATTAACTTAATTAAAAATGTATAATGAATACAATAAAATTTTGGAGGAGAAATAAAACATACAATGCTTTTAGTCCAAAATCT
The DNA here is from genome assembly GCF_021613505.1 of Equus quagga. Lineage (NCBI taxonomy): Eukaryota > Metazoa > Chordata > Mammalia > Perissodactyla > Equidae > Equus > Equus quagga. Next base: position 27,266,288 of record NC_060286.1, on the reverse strand, counting down.
AAAGATTATATGTAGGAAACTCAAGCCCATAGTAGTGAATATATTTGGCTAAGAACCAAGTATGTAAATGTAATACCCTGAAATTGTGCTATAGGAGGAATGAAACTAGTATTAATTAAACCCAAACCATGTATAAGACACAAAGTTTAGGAACTTCGATCAGGTAGGCAAAGAAATACATTGGGAATAATTTTATTAATTACTTTAAATTATTGACATGTACTTCAATGCTACAATTTATTTTTACATTTATGCTAATTCCAAATTACCAGTTTTTCCAGCTTATATGTATTAGTCTGAATTAAGGAATAAGTATGTGTTTATATACTTATAGGGTTTTAGAGAAAATTAACGACCTAAACATGTTAACATGTTATTTATGTTATAATGCATGCAGATATAATTTCAGATATACTCTGGTTGTATACGGCTAAGGTTTGGTAGTCTTTGCTACTAAAACACCCAACATTCACTGCTAGTGGAATATTATAGAAAACTCACAAATCATATTAAGCTACGTTAAAAATGTTTTTCAAAAGTATCCAATCATTGAGACAATACATATAAGACTTATTTGTTTGGCAATATGATTATTTATAGAAGGCAGTGTGACTAAATTAGATGGGGCAACCACAAAGTTAATTTAAGGCAGAGAGGGGTTGACTCGTAGCCTTGGACAATTATGGATTAAAAATAAAGCGTAGTTGAAAAATAAGCATATTACAACCCTAAGTATTTATATAGTGGATATATTCAGATAACTTAAAAATGTCTGTAAAAGGATGTTTATTATAGCATAATTTATATGAATAGAAAAATTTAAAACAACCTAAATATTCAAACTTAAGGTATTAGTAGAATCTGTGACCCTGTGTCCACTTGTCAAAATATCTTGTTATTAAACATCCTTACTCCTAAGAACATTGAATATCAAAGGAAATATTAACAATATAATAAGTAAAATAATATATGATATATAGTCATTACATTTAAAATCTGAATATGTTAACTTCCTGCCTTTTTCAAGAGTTCATATATAAGATATAAATTGTGTTGTGTTATTCACATTTTACTATATTTTATATTTAGTAATAAATATATACTATTTATCTAGGTTTTTAAAAAATAGTTCATTTCTTTAGATTTATTAATATATCCCAGTGAATATTTTCACTGAAGGGTCTAATCAAAAAAACCCCATAATTTAAGGAAATAATGTGGAAATGAGGTGGTGGTTAATATATTAACTTGTAAATATACTTGTAAACTTTTCTGCAAAAATCTGGATTAAATTGACACTGCTTGGTGTTGTAATATTTAGGAGATTCTCTTAAGTGTTTCTGAATAATTTGTTTTAAAATGTTTAACAGACAAAATTCTGAAGCAATTTGCATTTTGTAAAGCTTCATGGATATTTAATAACAATTTAATAACGTATGTTAACTGGACATCAAATCTACATCATTCTATTTTACAGGTAACAGAGTCAAGAGCATTTTCAGCTAGACATGTTACCTACAGGGCTGATGGCTCATTGAAATATCTTTCAGGCCCATATAGTTTTTTGGTTCTAAATATTTGTTTTAATTAAAACAGAAATATGTACCTCGATAATTGAAATTTTACCTCTCTGAGTTGCAACATTTGACCTCAGCCAATATTTTTGTGAAGAAAGACTTGATGGAGATGTTGAGTTTTTAGACAAAATTGTAATGGAACAAAGAAAGATTATGAAATTCATTATCACAGATCAATGTAAAAACCTGGGCTTGATCACACATTTACTAATAAAGACTAGCTTGTTGTTCACCAAACTATTTCTCCTTTTTCCTAGGTTCAGAGTTATACTACTTTATTCACTATTTTTTCAGTTAGTTGAGGTCATGTGAATGTGTTCTTACAGACTGAATATGACTGAATGTGAAGCATATAACTTTTAGACTTGGGTGATAAAATCTTTCATGTAATTTTCGATTTGTTTCCTGTCTCTAAGCTAGTTGCAGAGAAACACAATATGGGAAAAGCCAGTGTCTCTGAGTTAACATATTCAAGGACACCCAATGAAGAACCACAGTGAACTGTTCTTCAAATGAGAATAAAATAACATTATGTCAAGTCTTAAGAAATTTGGTGTTGTTTACTTCAGCAGCTAACCTCTTCTGACTAATTCAGAAATTAATACTTTTAATTAGGATACTCTATAGGAAAAACCTAAAATATGGAGTAGTAATTTAGCTGGTGGGCAGCAATCAGCAAAGAAACACAGACATCTGCCTGTAAAGATGTCTTGTAGACAATATGGCTACTGAGTCTATAGCTCTAGAGTGGATCATTGGAAAGAATCACAGGGATGCTGTGTTTTGATGATTTTTGGCTTTCAAGTTAAAGATGAATAAACAAGAGATGCACTCAGGTGAGGATTACCTGATTTTTAACAAGAGATCAAAAAAGAAAATGGAGAAAGTCTAGAGATCAAGAACCTTAAATCTTTGGAAGAGACAGCTGCTTCTGGAGGCCAAATAGTAAGATGCTGGATTAAAATAGCCATGAGTTCCAAAGACCCAGGAAGATTTCTCAGTTTAAAAAAAAAAAAAGAAAGCCAAATGTCAAATATCTGATTACGAGAGTTACATTCCTACCTTTCAACTTTTCAAATAGCCTCAAGGCTATTTGTCCACATTATTTTGATGAAATAAATTAGATTTAAGAAGTATGTCTAGAAAAATAGTTTGGTGAGGTAATTGGTATGAGAATTGATTGGATCAGAAGCATCCTAAGTATTTGAAGGAATTATATGTAAAAGAAACCGTGTACCCAGACCCTCTACTCTCCCAAAAAATCATCTTATTTTTCAAGCATTGAAACAAATCTTTAAGTCCCAAAACTAAAAGAGGCAAGAAGTAGAATTGGTGAGCACTATAGACCTATAGGAGGCTGTATTCCCCAATACCCATTTTATATATGGTTGCGGTTGGTGTAACCATACTTTTTGCCCAAACTCATGCTTTAGAAGATGGAAGGGGTGCAATTGTTAATAGGCAGAGGTAACAGACATATACCTGCATGTTCTGAGCAATCCTCAGCCATGGAGAATAGCAGAAAATGAAGAACATATTGGAGGGAGGGAAGAACCAGGGACTCCTGAAGACAAGATACAATGGAACGCCTCTCAGAGAGTAGAATTTGATCTAATCAATGAATTTTCCACACCACCTGGGTGGAGAACTTTCATAATGATGATCCAGCAGGATTTCAGAATTGATGTGGACCAAGGTCTGCTCTTTTTCCAATCTCCCTTTTGCTAAATGAGGAAGCTAACTGAGTTATTGTCCCCTCTCTATTCTAACATTGCATATTGGGTGTTGGTCAATGGTGGATAATGTATCTTTTTAGTTCTTATATCATTACACCATGAGGAGCTACTGAGAACTAATTGTTCCCTGTAGATCTTGGACTTTTAACTGGATATAACAACTAAATGGTCTTTAAGTTGGCTCCCTTGGGGAGAAGATGTGTATATTTTATGGTGTGGGCATGAGCAAAATGAATATTTTATTTCCTAAGGTGCAGACCACAGCAGAAAGAAGTTGGCAAATTGTTCATCAAATATGTTTCTCTTTTATATGTGCTCAAGATAGGCTGCGTGTCCCTTCCTCCCTTCTGTTATATATGGCAGATTGACTGAGTCTTGGCTAATGGAGTGGGAATGGGAGTGATATTCACCACCTCCAGGCCTGGCTCATAAATGCTCTTGCATGATTCTCCACATTCTCTTTTCCTCCTATTTCCAGCTGGATGTAGAGATCTAGGAGAGAATAATAAGGCCCTAGGGCACGATGAAGTCACAGATGGAAGGAGCCACGGTCCTCAAATAACCATCAAACATCTGCACTGATGTTTTACATAAGCAAGAAACGAGCCTCTATTGTGTTAAGCCTCCAAAATTTAGGAAATGTTTCTAAGAATGTTTAGCTTAGCCAACCAAATACATTGGCTTAGTAACCTTAACAATCCACACTGGCACTCAGTTTCAAGTTAGTTACCTGTGGAACGAAAACAAAAAATAATTACCCATAAGTGACTTAATTTATATGAAAAATATGTGTCAAACTGGTGATGTGAAAAGCAAAGAAAACACAGAAAACAAGCAATAAAGTGAGAAATTGGGAAGAGTATTCCCAATAGACATAGTGGTAAATGTAAAAGTCAGAAAACAAGGATGCATAATCTATTATTGGAGATTGGTCCCGATCTTGTCTGGAAGGCAAGCAAATTGATTGACAACGAAGCCTAATGTTTGATTTCCTTGGTTCAGTAGTGAACTATTTTTTCTAACAAATTGAGTGGTTCTGTTTTTATTTCTGTGATGTGTTGGATTGTTTGTGGTTCCCCACAACTTTCCTACTGAATTAGCGAAGGCTAAGGTTGAACAAAAGGGAAAGCCTTATGCTTGGCTAAGTGAAGGATCATATATGGAAGTAAGAGTTGCATGAAGGGGAAATGAGAGAGCAGTGAGGGAGAAATGACTACATCTCTCTACATGTATGACAAATGAAGATAGCCGACACAAATTAGCACGGGAAATTTATGCAGAGGTGTAGATGTGTGTACAGCTCCTTTGGCTGTTGAATGGCATCCTCTCCAACTGCTTGTTTCAAAAAGTGTAAGTTGATTGTCTGTCATACTTGCTGACATGTAGTAGACAAATAGAAGGTACTGTTAGCCTAGAGGAGAGAAGAAAGAAAGTTTGTTACTCCAAGTTTATGGTTTAATGATGATATTCCAGGCTTCTTTTTTTGCACTTCAAAAAAAAAAAGTCAGCATCAATATTTGTCTCCCCATTTAGACCATAGCTACATTTTGGTAGGGAGGATTTTAGTCTTCAGAGTTTGCTTCTATTTACATAACACGTGGTATTTTCTCAACAAAAAAGCATTAATTGATTATACCTTTTAAAATGGCACTTCTAATAGATCTGAAGGTGCTGGGTAGTCTACTCAAATTTAAAAAATAACTACCTTTAGGAGGTTGTTTGTTATCACAACATAATTTTTAAGCCAGATGTGGCAGGTGTGAAGGCAGTGACGAGAGGTAAGTGATGCGCTGAGAAACGAAGACACTAGTTCTCAAGGTGCTGATTGGAGGAAAGTTGCACCTTAACTCTATGTCTAGTCCTTTCCCTCTTCTCCCGTTTCCCCTACTTGGACACCCTTCCTTCCCTGACACGTCTAGCAATTGCTTCTAGCAGTTTCTCTTAATGCTTCCCATCCACTTAAATCATCTTTTCCCTATAGGTCACTTGCATAATTAGTGTGTCTAATTGTTTCTCATTCATTCATTTATTCATTCAATTTTTCATTTATTTATTCATTAAGATGTTCTGGATCCTGTGCTGTCTTCTTCAGCTCATCTGCCAAATTCTGGGTCTCATCAGACTACATTTATTTATTTGGCTACTTTTCTCTGCCCTTGCTTTCAGAAACTAAGCAGTGGTTTACCTGGTCCCTTGCATTCAGTCCTGATCTGTTAATATGCAAGTACTGATGTAATACATGTGACCTGCAAGGAAAATAATTCTTTGTATTGTGATCCCCAGTTTTGTTAAAGAAATAGTTTAGAGGCATAAGAGGGACCCTTCCCTAGCATCTGAAGTCATGAATGATTAAATGGAGAGAAGCTTCCAGTTCTCTACACAGGGTGTCCATCGGAGGTACAAAGACTTTGTCCTCAAAGAACAATGTGGTACAACTATCATTAACTGAATACTCATTCTACTATGACACTGTGTAAATGCTTTGTATGAATTTCATTCATTCCTCGCAATAACCCAAGAGGAGAGGCTCTATTATCCCCATTTTACAGATGAGAAACACTGAGGAAGAGAGAAGTTAAGCAGCCAGCAAGTGGTGGAAATGAGATTCAGACTCAGATCTGTCTGACTCCAAGACTTCATGCTATGCTAATTTTCTCACTGTTAAACAGCTAATATGTTTATATTGCTTTACAGTTTGCTAAGTATTTTTCTACCTATTCTTTAATTTAATCCACACAGCAATTCTGTGATGAAAGCACGATTGTTTTCCCCATTTATAGCTGAGGGAATTTAGGGCCTTCTGTTTGGTTTTCCCAAGGTGTCATCGCCCTGGAGTGGAGGTTGGGATTTGCTGTTAAGTCTTCATTCTCTGCCTTTCAGTCGCAAATACACAGAGAATTTCTAATCAAATCATGTACGCATGCACATGTACATATTCCCAGAGGCCTTATTCAAATCAAAAATTCTTCATCATTATATAAGTAGTGAATGCAAACACCAAGCTAATGAGATTTGAACTGAGAACAAACATCGTGGCAGCTATATATTCTGGCTAAATAAAAGGAACACAGGGAATTACAAAAGGTCGGGCCCAGGAACTTCAAAGGAAATATGCTATCCTTATTAAAAGCTTTTAATGCAAACTTATCCGAAACAGAACGCCTGCTATGGGTAATTTCTATGCCACACTCATGCACATCATTGCCCACTAGTCAACATGAGACCTCAAAAAAAAGAAAGAATGGAAATTTCAGGTGTTAAATTAGCCACCCTGGGGCACCCCTACAGAGTCCCTTGAATGCAGTAAAGGAAATATATGGAATGTGACAAAGAAAATTAATTAAAATGGGCAATAAAGACGGCAGAGTTCAAACAAATTTTGGCCCTTAGCAAATACCAATTCTATACCTGCAGGCCAGACTCCGTGAAATCTAGGCAAGCTAAAGCGTGTTTGTACACTTTAATGAGGAAAGGAGATTGTCACATTTCTTAGCTATTCAGAGATCTATACTGACCATCTTGCATTTCGGAATTCTAAGAAGGAAAATTTATTGACAACTTATAGCCCTCTCTTCAGCAAAAACAGCAGAGTTTTTGACTCAAATCTCTTTGAGAGTTTTCAATAGGAGATTAACTTATTAAAAAACAACATTTTACCCGTTGTCCAAAGAAAACTAAAGTAAGCTTTAGGATTACTTGTCAGAGATTTTATTTATTCAGAAATTCCAATATTAGTCTGGTTTTCTATTTTCTCAGTCTCCTTCTGTAAATAGTATTTTAATCATTTTTTTCCTCCGTATATTTCCATGTCCATCTCTCAGAAATGCCCAGAGGATCCTTCTTGGATTTCATTTTGGTGAATCATCAAACATGCTTTCCGTGGGATTTCTCCTAGGTAAAATCCTACTATCCCTTTATCCCTCCCCCATACTTTTTCTCTGTAATATTCAGTGGCAATGTGGATAGCAGAATTCCATGGCTATGCTATGTTTTCCATAATTTCTTATCCTATTTTAAACTCTTTACAAGTTCCCCTTACCTGACTTGTGACCCACCTGCCCTCTGTTGCTAAACTTCCTATATAGAGTCAACTGACAGCCCTCCATCTATGATTTCTTTAATTCTTTTGGGGAAGAAAATATCACTGAGCTGTCACTTTCAAGAATTTCTGTACATGAGTGAAGTCAAATTTATATCGATCAAAGTGACGTGTTTGCAGAGTCAAATAAACTGAAACATCCATATAATTTATGGCTTGTTATGTTTGGTGATAAACAGACATTTTAATTAAGTTTGAGGTTGAAGCTTTAAAAACTCCTAAGTGAATTGTATCACCCACAACGCGTAGCGCCTTAGATGAAGGAAGAGATAAACAGCAGAATGGATCCTATACAAGAACAATGGAATAAGAATTCAGGTATCTACACTGTTTATGTGAGATGGGGCCATGAAATAAAAATCCAGGAAGGTCTCATCAACTCATAAAAGACATCTGTAGAAACCCTGACTATAAAGAAAGCCTTTTTTTCTCCCCTGAGCCAAACTCATAGGCTCTTAAAGTCACAGGTATAATATTAATGGGAAATGAGGAGTAATTCCCATAAATATAGAGCCTTACCAAAGCACCTGGCCATGGAGTAATTTGTCCCTGAACCCTTTGGAATGACTTCATTTGATGTATTGTTACAGAGCAGAATAGTGGAATGAATCAAAAGCCCGTGGTTCTCAAGTGTTCCTTAGCCCCTTGGCTGTGCCTGCTAGCCTGCATCAGTGGCTGAAGCTGCAGAGGGACTTTAGGACTATTTCTTTAGCAACTTGTGTCTTCTTGACGGAATACACAGAAAGCCTGGAGCTGGACCTAATTCTAAATGTGACTTTTAAACTTTAAGTGTAGAAAAATCTGCTGAAATGTTAACATTCTGTTGTTCTGAGAGGCAAACGGGCATAAGAAACTTTTACAGCTTATAGATTCATTATAGATATTAATCCAATAAACGCAAACTTTTCCCAAAATTCTGGTCTGTTACATCAGCCACATGCAGAAGAATGAAGGTAGACCATTATCTTTCACCATACACAAAAAATAATTCAAAATGGATTAAAGACTTGAAGTTAAGACTTGCAATCATAAAAATCCTAGAAGAAAATATAGGGCAGTCTACTCCTTGACCTTGGTCTTAAAAGGATCTTTTCCAATATCTTATCTACTCAGACGAGGGAAACAAAATAAAAAATAAACAAACAGGACTTCATCAGACTAAAGAGCTTCTGCAAAGCAAAGGAAACGAGAAACAAAACAAAAAGACAGCCCACAAACTGGGAGAAAACATTTGCAAATCACATATCCGACAAGGGGTTAATCTCCAAAATATATAAAGAACTCACACAACTCAACAACAACAACAAAAACCAACTCAATCAAAAAACGAGAAGAGGATATGAACAGACATTTTTCCAAAGATATATGGATGGCCAAGAAGCACATGAAAACATGTTCAATGTCACTAATCATCAGGGAAATGCAAATCAAAACTATAATGAGATAGCATCCTATACCTGTTAGAATGGGTATAATTTCCAAGACAAAAAAACACAGAAATATTGGAGAGGATGTGGAGAAAAGGGAACCTTCATACACTGCTGATGGGAATGCAAACTGGTAAAATAACTATGGAAAGCAGTATGGAGATTTCTCAAAAAATTAAAAATTGAAATACCACCTGACCCAGCTATTCCACTACTGGGTATTCATCCAAAGAACTTGAAATCAACAACTCAAAGAGACTTATGCACCCCTATGTTCACTGTAGCTCTATTCACATTAGCCAAGATGTGGAGGCAACCCAAGTGCCCATTGACTGATGAATGGACAAAGAAGATATGGTATACATACATAATGGAATACTGTTCAGCCATAAAAAGGACAAAATCATCCCATTTGTGACAATATGGATGGAACTTGAGGGTTTTATGTTAAGTGAGATAAGCCGGACAGAGAAAGACAAACATGGTATGATTTCATTCACATGTGGAAGATAAATAAGCACATGGACAAAGAGAACAGATCAGTGGTTACCAGAAGGGAAGAGGTTTGGGTGGTGGGCAGAAGGGCTAAAGGGGCACATTTATATGGTGACTGACAAGTAATAATGTATAGCTGAAATTTCACAATGTTATAAACTATTATGACATCAATAAAAAATAAACAAACTTCATTTTTCTATGGAAAGATTCATATCTTGAAAATTAGCAAAAAGAATGTTTAGAACATGTTCAGAGTGTAGTTGATGAGATATGTGAATGAAATATATGCATTTTTTTAGCAATCTGGAAAGTTTGGAAGCACATCTACAAGTTTGATTTCTGAGAAAACAATCATATCAATCCTCATTATTGTTCAGTGTCATTATAATGAAGTTTCATCCTTATTATATACAATATGTTTCAATTTCGAAGCACACTCTCATTCATTGTTTGATTTGAGCCTTGAAATAGCCGAGTGAGTGCTGATATTGATATGCTGGATTTTATTTGTTTGTGTTGGGAGAACCAGAGCGTCAGAGAGATTGAGTTGAAGAAGAATCTCTTTAGAGGTCTTTGTCTCCTCCTATTCTGGCTGGCATTCTACCATTCATAGCTTTTTCATTGGCATCAAGGACTCTCATTCTATATGATAATTTTTGTGAAATGGGCATAAACTTTTTTCATAAATCAACAGATTCATATTGACACTATGTTTAAGAAACTATACTACGTGTTACAAAAGTAATTCTCTACCTTATTGGTTATGAGAATGTAGTCCTAATTTCTGAAAATATCCATATGATTACATTTTGTAGCATGATTTGGGAATTCCATTCTATTCTTGATACTACTCTAATACCAAGATTTCTAATTTTTCCTGTCATTTGGAGTCTAAATTATCCAAAAAGAGAGACACGCAGAAGTACACTGTAGTGGCTCTACCTTCCAGGCAGGAAAAAGGCATGTTTGACTTCTCTTTTTCAAGCACATGTGGAAGCTGGTATGGAGACAAGATGTAAATTTCTATTAAGTCACTCAGCATCTATCTCTGCAAAAAAACTAATTTGTTGTTTTAAGGAGGAGCAGCTGAAAAAAAGGCTGAATTGTGTTGGTTTCTCTGTGGTGAGAGATGTGCTACTTCTTTGTAGTAGAGGTCTTTCAGTTTGATTGTGATCAGTGTAGCAGGTAAGACGTAGTATTTGGATATTTATGTACCTAAGAGCATTGTTATCTGGCAGAATTGTTATTTGAGAATTCCCCAACATAAACAAGAAGAAGAATCCAAGATATTTATAACGAGATTTTTTTTTTACATTTACAGTAACACATCTCAAACTTTTCCATCTATTGTGACTCTTCCTAGTAACTTTTCAATGGGATTTACATAAGCAATAAATTGTATCTTGAAGTCAGAGTAGATTGAGAGCCTCCAAGGACAGATTACAGCTTGAGAATTTTTTGGCAGCCCTCAAGGATATGGTATAAAACTCTGATGAACTATGATGAATTATGTGATGAATTATAGTCATGATGGAAACCAACATCTCAAGAAGGATTGGAAATGACTGGGTCAAAAAGACTGTCTTACAAAATGCTTTCTTTTTTTTTTTGAGGGGGTATGAGAGCGGATCTGAGGCAGATCTTCATGTGAATCTGGGATAATGTAAACATTCCTAGAATTTTTTGCAATAGAATTTTTAAAGTTACATTGTTCGATACTACTATTCTTGCCCCCTAGGTAATTATCCTGAAAGTGATAGTTGTCTCTTTATGGAATGATTATTACCAACTAGATGAACAAAATCTCAGTGTTGTATGGGCAATAAAATACAGAAAATTTGTATATTGTTTTATTTTCAAACTAAAAATGTAATGCATGCTTAATTAAAATATTCATTATATGGTCATACAGAGAGTAAATACAGAAATCTGCCTTCGCGCCTCCTTCAATCTTTCTCATGATAAGTCACCACCATTAAGAGTTTATAAATATACATGTTAATGTATGTAACCTGAATAGTATCTCATTGACTGTTGCCCTGTCTTGACATGACAAGGTTATAGTCAGAGGTTTATCAGCTTACCAAGCAACAAAAATTAAAAGCAAACATCTTTGTTTTAGTCTTTCATGAAAAGAGCAACTGTCATTTATAAAATAAATCACAATGTCTTAAAATATCTTTATTTTTTTCTTCAGGCTAAGTCTCCATACAGCTGATTCTATGTTTCTCTCACCCAAGTTCACACTCCTAATGACTATTTCTCGAACCTAGACAAAGCTGGATTGCTCATATCTCTCATTTTCCTTTTTTAATTCAGATGTTTGTTAGCAGAGTGGCAGTTTCTTTGTTTTCTTTCAATTTTGCTCTTGTTTCTTACTGGAATTTTGCATCTCAAATGAGGATCAAGAAGCTGACCAAGCCAGCGTGAATCTTTCTTCCTTAAATAGGGGGACAGGGAGTATAAATACCCCAAATTGAATGCATTCTTTCAAGTTTGCCACATTTTCTTGCGTATACGCATCTAGATGTATGTGATTTACCATGCATACCTTGAATTTACAGTTCCAACTTTGGGCATTCACATTTTATTTATACCAAAGAGCATCATGTGGAAACGAGGTTCTTGGATTTAGAAATAAGCAATAACTAACACTTCAATTTACTTAGGAACTATTGTCTCGCTTATGTGCTACCAGAATTTTTCTAAAAGAGAAAAAACTACCTTCAATTTTCAGTAACCTTTAGGTTAAAAATGAAAGCATTTACATAAAGAGACAAGATCTTTAAATGAGAAAAACTTTGGGTATATTGCTGAGTGGATAAAACAAGTTCCCCATGAATCAACAGAAAACAGAACTTGGAATTGAGCCAGATGTGGGATTTGTGGGGAACAAAAGTCAAAACCGTTTTGCTAGCAATGGAAGATTGGGAAAAAAAAACAAGTTCTTTGTAGTGCAAGTGCTGTTGTCTGGTTTCTTTAATTTTTGAAGTTGACACATCACACATTGTTGAACTGACATGCTGAATGAACTTGAGCGTAGGGTAGAAACTGCTAACAAGCCAAGGGTTTTGCCCTCACTCATGAGTCATCAGTGGTAAAAAACAAAATGTGGATCAGTTTGTCTGGAAGAATTTGCAAGCTTGTCTGGATGTTGTGGACATGTTGTGAACAGTGCCATGTCATCTGAGGAACTTGAAACAATGTTATTTTAAAGCAATATGCCAAGAATTGAGATAATGCAGACATATATTCACATTTGGACAAAGTGACATCTTAATGAGACTAACGCACTAGGTTTTGGAGTATTGAAAAGGTTGCGGTCTCATCACACATAGCAGTCATTAAGAGCAGTTTTAACTTCTACTCCAGAATGAGATCACGTAGAGTAGATCTCTGAAACATGTCTGGTAGAGAATGCTGGAAGGAAATAGGGTTGTACCCCTCAGTGCAACATTTCAGGTCACTAGAATGTAATTTAGATAAACTATGATTTAATTAAGACTGTGCTGATAGATGGAAGAAAGGAAGGAAGGAAGGAAAGAAGGGGTGGCAAAGAAAGTAAAGGGAAAGGAGGGAAAGGAGAAAGAAATTTCCAAATAAACTTAAACTGAGCCTAATGAAATGGATTGCTTAGTGTTGTAGTCAGAAACAATAAATACCCTTCATCATAAAGTGAATGGGACCCAACCTAATGAAACTAATTGAGTGAATTAATGTGAAATTTTCATTGTATATTATAGTAATTGAAGGAAGAAATTTACTCTTTCGTCTCATTTGCAATTATCTTTGCTGTAGAGATCCCTCTGCTGCTGGATCATATTGTCCATTTTTAGTATTTAACTTTTATAAAAACATGGAATGTGAGTCTTAGAAGGGCTCTTTAAGGTCATCAGGTGTCATTCTTAAAGAAAAAGTAGCCACTCAATTGAATCCCTGTAGGAGCTACTACAGGGAACATGTAAATGGAAGTAGTCAAGAATCCAACTCTTTAAGAGGCTTACAGAACTGTTTTTATAGAGAATAAGAGAAAGTCAAAGGTCATTTACTAAAGAATAGGATCGACTGTCCTAAACTGATTTACCAATCTTAGAGCCAGATTTTAAGGATGCAGTCAAAAATTTCTGTTAATACTTTTTCTGGTATACTGGTTTCATGTTTGAGAACTATTAATAAGTGTAGATCAGGAAAGATTAAAATTAGAACTTGCAGAATTGTTAGCATCATGTGGATTGTGGCTATTAGTGGCAAAATTTTATTTTTTTATGCAATTTTCCCATGTTATGTATAAGCTTGTGCCACCTCTACTTCAAACTGGATTGGTTAAAATAATTTCCTGTATACTTTTCTATAAAATGTAATTTATCTAATCCTATGGATCTCTGCTAATAAATGATATAGGATACCAGTAGTATATTAACTCATCAACAGTGTTAATTATAAATGCTAAAAGCCTGGCTATAACAATTGAAGGAATTCAATCACAAATCACATGTGGTTTAGACATCTTTCCCAAGAAATTCGATTTTGTAGTCATATTTTCGCCATTTAAAATTTTTTCTGTCCATAACATTAATGATAGTCTTTGTCAACTGCTCCCCACTAGTTCTCCACTTCCCAATAGCCCCAGAGGTTCATTTCGGAGGTAATGTGATTGTGAGGAAGTTGGCACCATCTCTGTCTTCTGAGATGGTGTGAATGACGTCAGCTAAACCAGCCAGTCCTCCCATCCTGCTAGTCATCATGCTAAGATCTGGTGAGGGCATGAGACCTAAGCCAGACCAATTGTGTTGAATCTCTTCTCTACTGGACATGAACAAGGAAGCAAAAGCACAGGGAAACCCTGCACCTCTTGTAAATTTGGGCTAGGATCCAGCTTTTGGACAATGCGACACTCTAGAATGCAAAAGAAAGTGAAAGAACTGGGGTGTTTGACCATATCATTGCTCTCACTGACACTTTCACTTTCCACTACCAATGAATAGTATGAATCAGATTATCACATTTACACTGACAGTTAATGTCCATCCATGATAAGCATAATATTATTATTTGTATTGGTAGTCTACCTGTCAACTCACAATAAAGGGTTTCTAGCACACATTAAAAAGATTTTTAACATAAAACGAAGGCCAATGGCTGTGGAAACAAAAGTATAAATATAAGGACAATTTAGCACTGTGGAAGTCTAAACAGAAGGAGGTTGTTTTGTCTGAATCTAAGAGTTTGCTTTGAGGGATATTAAGACCCAGTGTTGGATTGGTAGAAAATGGTCTTTATATACTTATTGGTTTCTTGTTTATTCATTTCAACTATTTTCTAGACATTTGCTTATTGTATTCCTAGAAGCTAGTTCAGTGCCTGATATTTATTAAATACTACATTTGACTGAATAACTAAATGTTTTAATTTAGTGCCACACTATATAGGAAAAGAAAGAAAATATTGTTTTCAATGAAATTTATATAATGATTAATTTTTAGTAATGTGATGGCTAAGATCATTTTCCTCCTTTCTATTCTAAGTGATGCTTACTCATCATTATCATGGTTCAACAACGTACTTATTCGTATGGGGACAGAACACATCAATGACTAAGTCAAACTCACAGATAGGTAGATACATGATAGATAGATAGATAGATAGATAGATAAAGATATTATGATGGTCAATTTTATGTGTTAACCTGATTAGGCCACTGAGTACCCAGACATTTGGTTAAACATTATGTTGGGTGTGTCTGTGAGGGGTTTCTGGATGAGCTTAATGTTTGAACTGGTAGACTGAGTAAAGCAGATTGCCTTTCTTAGTGCGAAAGGGTCTCATCTAATCCATTGAAGATCTGAATAGAACAAAAAAGCTCAGTAAGAGTGAATGTTCTCTCTCTCTCTCTCTCTCTCTCTCTCTCTCCCCCTCGGACTGTCTTCAAGCTGAGACATTGGTCTTCTGCCTTCGGACTCGAATCCAGACTGGAACTTACACCATTGGCTTTCCTGATTCTCAAGCCTTTGGATTAGGAGCAGAACTATACCATCGGCTCTCCTGGGTCTCCAGCTTGCCAACCACAGATCTTGGGATTTCTCTGGAGAACTCAGACTAAGATAGATAGATAGACAGATACAAAGATGCACAATGAATGAGAATATATAGAAAAGATGCAATAAAAGAAAATGTTAATACTGCAGAATGAAGTGATGAAAGAATTAATCTAACAAGGGATACATAGATACATATCAGGGCTGTGAGCACAAATATTTCTATTTTACTTTTAAAATTTATCCTGTCTGCTATATTTATCAGCATGCATTTTATTGATTTATTCATGTATTTACTCATTAATTTATTCAACAATCAGTCATCTTTGAATCTCCAATGCCTACAAAATTAAAGGCTCTTAATTAACGAGACCCTCTTAAGGTCATTACCTACAGTCAAAGAAACACAACTCAGAACAATGAAAGACTCCATGCTAGGGTTAGGCTCAGTGTGGCTCTGGGAGAAGAGAAGGGATGGCTAAATTAGACTGGTGAAACAAGCTAATCTTCTGAGAAGAGATGAGCTTTTCAATAGCGCTCATGAGTTTTCTGTCTTTGTATACAATATCTTTGGTCTTCCCAAATGTGGGAAAAGATAGGGTACATAGCATCTCTTTTGAAGTTATAGGGATTTTGCCTCTATTTCTGACTCGAGCTACTCTCAAGCCAGAGTTTGCTGAACTGCTTTGTAATAGGTAGGTGAAAGCGAAGAGCGCACCACCACATTAAAAAGTGTTTTATTTCCACAATTCAGAAGACACTAACCTCTTGTTTGAAATCTGCAATGCTTAATGATGTTTGCATCCAGGCTATTGAGTCCTACCTCTTTGGGATGGAAACGTCTGTACAATTTACTGAGGCTTTAGGCAGGGTTATGTTGGTCTAGCAGTTAAATAGTTATGTTAGGAATAAAAAAGTATTTAATGGTTTATTAAAAAGTCAATGGCATAATGTGTGAGGTTCCTCTTTAACAGTATACTAAAAGTGTCAGAATTCCATGCAATTTTCCACACATAAAAATGGCATAATATCCTACAGGTGTCCGCCATTTATTTCCACTTGCTCTGCTCATTAGTAAAATATTTCAATACCTAGTCTCCTATATATTAATCTGGCATGTCCTAATGAATGACCAAGCTAAGCAAGCAACTAGCTAGTTTCTGAAAAATGTATTAAGCATTAAGACCTTATTACAATTTATCTGAAGTGGTTATGTTTGCTATGGTCACTTCCTACATCACTAATTCATTGTGTTGATCATTACAATGTCCATTATCAAGTGTAAATTCTTTGTGTAAAATCCAGATGTCCCATTCTCTTTGCCTTAAGCTCACTACCAAAATAATAAAGATTGCCTAAAGGTAATCTACAACTCCTGAAGAATAAGACCATTATTATTTTTTTCATGGTAATTGATATTCAGTGGACACAAACTTTTGGGGATATATGTTACTAGGATGGTGGACATAGATTAGCACATAAAACCTCACAGGACGGTGCTCTGACTTGTAATTTTTTTCCCTGATTAAAAAAAGTCTCTATTTTTTAAAGAAATGACTTTATAATTGTAAATCAAGTACGTATCTTTGACATTTTCCATAAAGTGTATATAATTCACTTTGAGTAGGTATATTTATCCATATACTTTGAGTTACTATTGATAAATATATATTTTGTATATATGGTGCATGTGTATAGCTATATATGGTTCAAGGCTTACAGTATACATTTATTTTGTACATAGAGATATATTATTATATCTTTATATATGAATGTAATAGTATACTCACACAGTAAATCATATGTCATCAAGCCAATAATACAATTCCTCTGTGTAGCAGAAATTTGTAGGGGGTGTGTGTGTGTGTGTGTAATTATAGATATAATTTCTACAGAGCCCAAAAAATATAGAAAAGAAGAGAAGCAAATCTATGCATATATATGTGGTACGCATCTGACCTATTCTTTAAACTTAGTGTAACGTAGCTCCCCTTACACATTTCATCGTAAGAATAATAAATACAGTCATTACATCTACCAATTAGTAGGTTGTTAGTTATGACTTCAGTAACCTACCATTTAACTCAACTCCATGATAAATTTATTTAGAACAGTAAGCAATAGTTGTGTTATTAAGAGATCATGCTGTTATGAGGTTTCAAGAATATTCCTTTATTTTTAAGGACTATTATTTTATTGAATAATAATAACTGCTCTAAAGGCTAAGTTATAACTAAGTGTTTTATTTGGGTTCATGTTATAGACACATCTGATAATTTTTTGAATTATTAAATAAATCAGGCCACTTAGATGGAGAGTAATTGTATTTCCTTATCTATAGTTGGTTTTCAATTACAGTCGAAAGAATTTTAAGAAACAAAGATCCATGATAATTCTGCCTATGTTTACTGATTCCCTCTTGGAAATTAGAAACCCATAAATATTATCATTTTATTTGGGTTGGGAATAACAACGTCTACATTTCATTTCTACTAACTTCTTAATATTTGAAATATAAAATTCTCATTAAAATTTTTAAAAGAACTTTCAAAATTACTTATTATTTAATCCTAGTAATCAGTCTTCCTCTTTATTCTCATTAGCCATTTCAATAATTTATTGAGAATGGTGAAAAATTCCATCTACTTCTATCACACATAACCCTGCTCATATTATGCTGTGATTTCTGTCTGTAAATTTCCTAAGACTAACATGTTTCTTGGCTGTCTTTATTAAATATTTGGAAATCTTACTTTCTATTATATTTCTAGCCATTTCAAGGTAAGACTGCTAGACTGCTTCCCATTTTCCTGAGAAATTTGAAGCAACCAGAGGAGAGAGCTGCCAGCTGGCACCACCTCATCTACTCATTTCCCTGCTTCTCTGCTAACATGTTCCCATTGCCCAGAATGAACTGTCGGTGTCCCTGGCTGAGGCCATCCCTCCATATGAGCACCAGATCCCATTCAATCTTGCCCATTCAAGGAAATCATTCCAGCAATTCTCTTTTTCTTTTTTTATCATTAATGTTCCATTGAGTACCACCATCTTTTCCATCAGCATAGAAATATGTTTATAGATCTCCAAACTTTAAGAAGAATGAGTAAGACATAACTAAATGAAATAAAGCAAAACAAAACCCTTGTGACTTCACCAATCTTCTGGGTTCTCTGAGATTTCTTTCCTTCCTTTACCTGGCATTGTCTAGTCTCATTTTCTCTAATTTCTTCCCTCCCCTCTTCTTGAACTCAACCCAATTCATATGTTTTTGCCTCCACCACTCTACTCTACTCCATTCCACTTTTCCTTTTAAGGTCACCAGTAACTTCCATACAGTTAAATCCAATAGGTAATTTTTAGTCCTTGTATTTATATTGCCCTCTGAAAACTCATGTTCACCCATAATCTCAGAATGTGACCATATTTAGAAACAGAGTCTTCAAAGATGGAATTAGTTAAGACAAAGTCATACTGGATTAGAGTGAGCCCTAATCCAAAGACAAGTATGCTTACAAAAAGAGAAAACAGAGACACACAGAAGTCGCATTGAAGGAAGGCCATGTGACTATGGAGGCGAGAGATTGGAGTTACGCTGCCACAAACTGAAAAACACCAAGAATTGTCAGCAAACACCGGAAGCAGGAAGAGGCAAGAAAAAATTTTCCTCTAGAGCCTACAGAGGGAGCATGGCCCTGTTGACACCTTGATTTCAAAGTCTAGACTACAGAACCTTGAAAGAATAACTTTATGTAATTTTAAACTACCCAGTTTGTGATCATTTGTTGAGGCAGCCCCAGGAAGCTGATACAGTCCTTATTTTACTGAGCAATAAGTAGAATTTAGTTGTTGCTCACTCTCTCCTACTGTAAATATTTAATTGATTTGGCTACCTAGACACCACGCTCATCTTGTTTTCTTCCTATTTCTCTGAATGCTTGTTATCAGCTTTCTAGTCCTTCTTCATGTCCCTGACTTCCAAACACCAGAGTATCCTAGGGCTTAAAACTTGTACCTTTTCCCTTTTCTAATAATAACATACTCCCTTGGTGATCTCAACCAGTTTCATGGCTTTAAATACCATCTACATGCTGATGATTCCTAAATTTATATTTCCAGTCCATACCTTCCACCTGAATTCTCTATGAAGCTTCTTTTGTAACCTTTAAATCTAATAAGCATCTCAAATATAATGTGTCTGAAACTGATAAATCAATGAGTAGGACTAGGCTATTTTGTGTACTAAGTAGTAGAGAGCATTTACAATGTCACTCCAACTAACAACTCATAAAAACTAATAATCTGACTGTATCTTAGATAACTTATCTTGGCATTGTATCTTCCTATTTGGAGTTTCAATTTTTGAAGCATGAAACATGGACCATAAAAACTATAGTTCATCTCTGATACTTCAATAACAGGCTTTGTCACTTGACTCAGTAGATGAATAATATTATCTTTCAAGAAATCCTTTAGCAAAGGAGATGGTTTTATTAATTTAGTAGAAGGAATTTAAAATATAACTCATATACCATCCTAATAACGTCATTTATCTCCTTGTGTATACATGTATGTAAGTGTATATATATACATATATTATATTTATTGAAGACTTTTTTTAGAACTTAATGCAAATTTCAAGGAAAATAAGAAACTAAAGAGTATCCTATATATTAAACTCAGAATTTGTCAATGATACATAAATAAACAAACACAAGAAATATTACTAAAATTATCCTTTAGAGAAAGATAAAGAGCACAACACTTGGAAACTGGTTATTAGAAAAGCCTTGCATTTTCAAACTTTTGAGGATGGTAAGAGCCCTGTCTTTGCTCTTCAAAGCAGTACCGGGAGGTCCCAGATCAATCTTGCTGGAGAAAGGAACTTCATAAAGGGACATGATTAATGAATAATATTATTAATTGTCAAAGGAGTCACTGAGAGGCATGAAGATACACACATATTTCGGTAAATAGAGGCAGAGTGGAAAATTTCTACGTGGATTACTTACTTCTTCAATGGATTGGGGATTCCAGGAAATGCAATGTAGATAGACTTTCATCCTGAAACTGTAGCATATTGGCATTGAAAGACTGGAGATATGGGGAGCATTACAATTAACCTGAGTATACTCATGGTGGACTTTAGCCAGCTGGGTAGTTATTAGGAGATATCTCTAATGTACATGAATGGGAAAGGGAAGTAGGGTAGATCAAAACTAAACAATGCAGATGCCTCATATTATGAGGTCTATGAGTGAGTGAGTTCAAGTGAGAGTCCCCAGGTATCCCAGAAATGAAGTTGGGTGACATTTTTGAATAGAAGTGGAAGTCCTATATTTGTCAAAGTGGACAAGAAACCATGACCATCTATTTTAAAATTTCAGCTCTGACTCTCCCCCTTAACTCCTGACTTGTATATCTAACTTCAGATTTGACTTTTCTGCTTGAATTTCAACTTTACATCTGAAACTCAGCACTTCTCAATTATAACTCTGGATCCCTGCCTGTCTCTAACCCTGACCATTTTCAGTTATCCCACCTCAGTTAGTGCTCCAAAATGCATTCAGTTGCCCGAGCAAAAACTGACGTTGTTAATTTTGCTCCTTTCTCCATTATGGATCAGATGTCATTCCCTGGTATTCACTGGGGAATAAGATAGGTTTCTTGCTATTCTCAACATCTCTTTGATTCCTCGGTTTTCTTTACTGCCTCTTTCTCAGTCAGTTCAGGCTGCTATAGCAAAGTACCATTGATACGTGGCTTATAAACAACAGAAATTTATTTCTTATAGTCTGGAGGCTAGGACATCCAAGATCAAGGTGCCAGCATATTTGGTGCCTGGTAAAAGCCTGCTTCCTGGTTCATAAATGGCCATGTTGTGTGTCCACACATGGTGGAATGTGCAAGGGAGCTCTCTCAGGTCTCTTTTATAATTGCACTAATCTCATACATGAGGGTTCCACCCTCATTGCCTAGTTACCTCCCAAATGCCCCTTCTCCAAACACCATCACATTGGGGATTGGGTTTTAAAATACAAATTTTGAGGAGATACAAGCATTCAGTCTATAGTAGCCCCTAATCCAATCATTGGCAAGACTTGTTAGTTTTATATTTTATTCAAAATTGAATTAATACTCCCTTCTTCCTCTATCACTATGCTAACCACCATCATCTGTCTGCTGGAATGCAGTACTAAATCCTAATTGGTCTTTCCCTTTCAAATATTGTTTCTCTACAGTCCATAGAATCAAGAATAATTTTTACAAATTTAAGTTATATCATGTTATTTCTGTCTCATGACCTCCAATGCTCTTGTGTTGTATTTACTGCAAAATGCAAACTCTATCCTGGGCCTGCAAGGTCCTATGATATCTAGCCTACCTTGCATTCCTTTGTGACTTCCTTCCATACCACCCTACAAATTGTTTCTTATTCTCATGTTCCCTTACTCTTCAGTTTTCTCAAACAGGACAAGCTTCTTTCTACTATAGAGCTTTTGCCTTAATTCTCCTTCATTTAGGTCTTACTGTAAATCTTCTTTAATTGTGTCCTGTAATTTAGGTTTTAGTTTTAATGGTTACACAGAGGTCTTCCATTACCATCTGATTTTAGTAATGCTAAAATTCACTCACATTTAGAGACTGTGTGTTATAATATTCAGAATTTACTTTAAAGTGTCAAGTTGCACAGTTTTATACTACATATGTGCCAGCTATCTTGAACTGTGATTATAAGGGCATCTACTATTTTAATCAAGAATTCACATTCCTGAGATGGTTTGGTTCTCTCTGTATGGCAGGAAGCATATACTCCAGAGGGACCTCAATAAGTCTTTCAGCTATCACATCGGGAAATTAGATTTTATTGGTAAAATTTGTGCCCTTATAACTAAAATGATGAATGTTTAGGATGGGGTCTCCTTAATAAAGTTAAAGGTATTAACAAAGTGTGGCTGACTTAAATGACATACAAATTCAAGAGTCTTGTATGAATAGGGTATCAATATCCAGAAAAGCCTGTAAAATGCACCCTTGGGGATGAGCCCCATGAATTCATTACTAATAATCCATCCAACTTCTGAATTTAACAGCTTTCTGTTTGTTTTTGCTTCTAAGGGAAACACCTCTGTAATGGAACTTAGTCAAATTTTTTAAATGATTTTCATGAACTATTTTGCGTCTGCCTTGTTAATAAAGTTTAACTAATACATGTCAGAATAGTGGCAGAAGTTGGTCTTAATGTGCTATCAATTTGTAGGTGGAATAGCTAAGGGTTGCCCTTCTCAAACATATTACTTTTCTTACCTACTAAAAAGAATATAAGAGTTGTGCTACACCATACTAGTCTTTTCTTCAAGCCTCCCACCCAGTGGTAATTAGGAGAAAAATTACTTAAAAGCCCAAACTGGTTCAAACTTAATTCATCCTATCATTTCAATTGTTCCTTTAGGAAATGTTTAGCTGGACTTGGAGGAAAAAATTAGTCCTTCAGATAGCCACTCCTTTTCCTGTTTCTCTTCCTGAAATGGCATGTGAATACACTGTGTAAGGAGAAAGTATTAAGCATCCCTGTGTCAAACTTGAGCAACTTGTCCTGGGTTAGTACATCTTCTGCATTCTATGTCATGCCCATTTTTCACCAGGGGCCTGTTGCCTTTCTGCTATGCGTAGCTGAGTTTTGCCACAAGTGTGAGTCATGGTCTGCTCAGGGTCCACTCATCTTCTCTGGCTGACTGAGCTATTTGCTGGGTGCAGATCCATGAGTGATGGGCAATTTTTTCATCCAGCTGCTGGGATAGTATTGACTCTGCCCTCCATATTTCCAGTCATTGCCTCAGCATCACCTCATCCTGACACAGAAGTCTCCATGGATGGAGATATGCCATTTAACTCAACATTTAAAAAACAGGAGAAATAAGTGTTTCTTGAGACAGCTAAATCAAATAGTTCTGGTCATGCTCCATGGGAGCTGAGAAAGGAGGCAGCAGAAAGAGTAACTCTTTCCTGCATCCTAATACAGAGATTTCAAGCCACAGACTCAGTTCTTGCCTGTATGATGTGCCCTTAATTAATGAAGACTTTTTTACTCTTTAAACTGAAGCTCTGGGAAAGTAAATGCAGATCAAACTCTTTCAACTCATTCTCCAGCTCCCTTCTCTCACTCTTACCCCATCATATTATCATCTCCCAAATCATAGCCTCCTTCTTAATTAGTGCAATAGGCAGAATTTTGGCTTGCAGGATCTTTCTCCCCCATGTAAGTTAACGTTATCGTATACGACAAAACAGGTTTTGCAGATGTTATAAATGTTATTGGTTAGCTGATCTTAATACAAGGAGATTATCTGGGGTTATTCCAGTGGGCCAAATGTAATCACAGGACCCCTTAAAAACAGAACAAGAAAGCAGAAGAAAAAAATCAGGGAGATGGTAGAGGTGCAAGTCAGAGATACTGGGAGCGTGGAAAGGCCTTAATCCACCATTTATGGCTTTGAAGATGGAGGCAGGCTACTAACCAAGAAATATGGGCAGCCTTTAAAAGCTGAGAATGATCCACACCCAACAACCAGCAAGGAAATGGGCATCTCACTCCTATAATCACATAGGCTGACTTCTGTCAACAAACTGAGTGATCCTGAAAGGAGATTCAGCCTCAGTGTCTTCACAGGGGAGTCCAGCCTTGCCACCAACTTGACTGAAGCCTTGCAAGAGCCTAAGCAGAGTACCCAAGCAAGTCTGCCTAGACTAATGACCTACAAAAACTGTGAGATGATAAATCTCTGTTAAATTAAGTCCCAGATTTTGTGATTTGTTACATCAGCAATATAAAATTAATAAAATTTCTAAACTTTAGTGATGAATGACATTACATTTTCTATACTATAAGCAAAGTCTCATAATTGAATATTGTAAGCTTCACTGTTGACATTCTAAAGATGAATATGGAAGAGTTTGGAATACTCTTTCTAATGATTATCGCTGAGTTTGCAAGAGTATTATCTTACTATGAGTTCTAGTATCTTTTGTCTACTTTCCATGTATGATAACTAAGCTTCATGACTACTCCACAGAGATTCTGCCCTGAAAAATGATTCAAAAAAAGATATTAAAAGGCATTAGCTTAATAATTGCAAAAAAAAAAAAAAAAACCCCACACAGTTGCCCGTAAAACTTTCCTCCAAGTAAAATTAATTTTATCCTTTGCTAGGAGATCAAGGCTTTACAAAGTCCATAGACCAAGAGGGCTCTTGCAGATCACTTTTCCTTCCCTCTCTTCTTCCTTATGCTGAATATCCCCGATGTGTAATTTCCATTTCTATAAAACTGTAGTTAGCTTCTAGAGAACACATTTTCTCATTTCAGTTTAGAGATTTAATCTGTCCATGGTATAGGTATTGACTACACACAGCATCTTGTACATCTCAATTAGCCCACTCCCTCTTCCACTCATGGATGTTCTATTTTGAAAATATAAAGAGAATATAGGGGTTTGCCATTAAAATATTTGTGTAGGATTGTATGAGAATCTCTCTCTCTCTTTCCGTATCTCTTTCTCTATAATCTATCTATCTATGTATTTATCTATCTATCTATCTAGTGTATCTATCTTCTTTATAGCTGTATAGGCTTTACTATACGTCTCATTTTGTTCACAGTGAAATACTTTAATTTGATCATTTGTGCAATTGTTTGTATAATATTCAGATTTTGTAAACTGTAGAAGAAGAGGTTGAATGTGATTGATTTCTTTATACAGTACCAGTAAAGTTCAGAATTAGTGATATGGAGTGAGGAAGTCGGGTGTAGGCAAGGGGAGGAAAAGGAAAGCATACCTCAAACATCATACCGTTACTTTATTAACATTTTTGAAACTTTAAGCATCAAAGTGTTACTTTATCAATATTTGAACCTATTATCTTGGTTTAGGATCCCACTATAACAAATACATGTAACATGCTTTTCGGTGTTAAACAATGTATAAGAATTTTCCATGCATTATAACATTTGATCCTCAAAATTGTGGTGTCAATTAGGTATATTATAGATAATGTGGATAGTTAAAATAGTGATTAATTGAGGATAAGTGACCGAAATTAATTCAATTAGTGTTGAAGTACCTGGAATTTAACCCAGGTCTTTGGAAATGTGGTAATATATAAGATATTTCTTGTTTCTACTATATTGCAACGAGATATCTCTCAAACACTTCTACTTATTTAGGTTCCCATTACATTGACTTGGCTCAAGTTCTTACCCCTCAAATACCTACACTGATTCTGTCCTGGACTCTCAGCATCACTATCTTGACACTGTCATTGATTCTGTAATTAGGTTAATGTTCCAGAAATACCAATTTCATTCATTCATTCTCTTATTAAAAAAAAATTTCTGTCTCGGAGCAAAATGCAGATTTCAAAGATCAAATTTGTATGAACATTTAAGGACCCACTATCTATTAAACATGAGAATAAATGCTGTGAAAAATAAAAGCCCAATGAAGAAGCCTCTTCTTTTAAACAGTAGACAATTCATTTGGACAGGTGCTGAGATGTACAAACGCAAAGTGAGAACACCGTGGAATAGTCCCCTACTGCCAAAACATGGGTATGAAAACTTACAATATAGAGAACTCAATTTGGGTTTTTGGAATGGTTGGAAAGGCTACAACCTGAAATGGTTCAAAAGACTGTAATGAAAATAATTTGCCTCAAACCAGGTTCTAAAATATTTAGATAACTGAATGAGAAGAGTGAAGGATATTTGGGGAGTAACAAAAACACACAGATGAGAATGAATATGGGATTTTGACACTATGGTGGATTCCTTCCGGGGTCATCTACAGTTTCACATATAATTTTGAGCTAAATTAGGGAGAGTTTTGATGTTTGACATCAGGACTTAACATTTTATTAGAGTCATGGAGAACCATTGAAAATTTGTGGGCAAAGAATCATCATGAAACTTCAGGGTTTTGGAAAAATAAATCTGACATTAAGGTATAGCATGCATTATTTAGGGAGAGATTAGAAGTAAAAGCATAGTTAAGAAATTTGGAAGATGGAATGGAGGGTGAAAGCTAAGGAAATGCAATACAATATGAACACTTAAAGACATATTCTTCTATGAATCAATTGTAGTTATACTTCGCATGCTTGGGAGTTTAAGAATGTCAATTCTTCTTTCTCTAGCTCAATACTTAATACATATTTGGCATAGAACTGTAGTGGGAAGAGAGAGAAGAGAGAAGAGGATAGAGTGATCCTAACGTCTAATTTCAAACTAGTGCCCTAGATATACAAGTAGAAGGAAATACAGAGAAATTTACTTTGACATCACTACAGTTATTAGAAAGATCTATATGAAACCAACACCCTGTGAAAATGTGTCTACTACCTATTTACACTTAATTCTTTTTGGTCTTCTGACACATCTTTCTGATTAGATGGTAAATATCAATTGCACCCTCTCTTACACATGCTGATTAGATAAAGGAAATTAAATAGAGGTTATGCATGAAACTGTCAAATATTTAAAATACCAAAGGAAGTCTTAATTTACAATAATTTTCTGGATATAAATTTGGATTGACCGAAATGATCTGTTATTCTTGTGTTATATTATCATATTATGTTATATTATTATAACAAGGCAATAATCATTAATTGAATCAGTCACCATGGTCTTAGATGCTGGGAACGTGTCAGTAAATAATACAAGATCCCTGCCTCCCTGAACATTTGTGTAAATGTGTTACACATAGTATTAAGATACTTTATTGTGTCACATCCAGAAAGTTACATAAGCATCAGAGACTGATCTGTGAAAAGCATCTTCCTTACATAGTGAGAAAGATCCGGGCTCCTTGTCAGAGTGGAGTAGATCAAAGGAACCATGCTCCCATCTCAGTTTGAAAACCTTTTCCTTTCATTCCAACTTAAGAGACTACATCATCAATGTTACCCATCCTGGACCACCCTGTTTGGCATCCATATCCCATTTCCTTGTGTATAGGAAGCTCTGTGGTAAAAAAAAATAGACAATATTTCTAGTTCTCAGTCTTCTACTCAACAGCTTAGTGATCTTGAACTAGTCACATAAGTTTAGAAAATTTCATTATCTAATCCAAGTGGGAAAAACATAAGAATTAAATAAGGAAATATTTCATTGAGATACTAGAATACGTAAAAACTGCCTGGCATCATTTCAGGGGTCTAAATTTTGCTTGAACATTTTTACAAAAATTATGTTGAATCACTATTAAGAAAGAGAAAACTTCTCACGTGAAAACAAAAACAAAATGAATAGAATAGAAAAGAATGCAGAATTAACCTTTAAAGAAGCTGAAAGTAAGGAATTCAAAGATATCTCAGCTTAGAGCTAGCATTTCCAAAAGAGAGACAGAGCCCCTCCAACCCATGTGATTGCTAAGGAAAAACATTACCCTCCTCTGCCTCTCTCAGTGCTCAGGTAGGAGAAACCTTTAGAAGGCTGAACGAACAGCTAGAACAGTGCTGTGGTCACAGTGGGTTCCCAGCCATAGTTATAATTGCCGTCATTGTTCATCCCACAATGGGAGTCTAGTCTATTTTTTAATTGAAGGAAATATATTTACCATATGTTTCCAAAAGTGTAAAACACACTGGCTCGCCCATCTTGGGCATTCAGCATATGTTTTTGTGATTGAGTTCTACTCTATACACCCAAGAAATGCTTACAAATCTTCTTGAATGTCTTGCCTGCTAAGAAGTATGATTAATGCTTAAAAGACATTATTTCCTCTTTGTCTTCCACACCCAAACCCAAAATAGTCTAAGTTTTCCTTGCTTTGAATTAACAGCCAAAATGACTTCATTCAATAAAAACCTGGGAGTAAACTCAGCCAAAAATTCAGATGTGTTCACATGCATACCCATACATATAACAAACAGCTTTGAAAAGCTTCACTTGCCTATGTTTGTCACTATTATGTAACAGGAAGCATTGCTACACGAAGTCAAAAAACTTACCTAATAGGTCTGCTAATTCAGCAACTTGAATAACTTTTTGGAGGCAAAAAAGAACTTGTGTGTTTCTGTCACTGTGTAGAATAGATTTAGTAATATTAATCTCAGGCGTTATTTTACTTTGAATGATATCAAAGAAAGACAAACAAAAACTAGTTTTGCAAATAAAGGAGAAAAATTTTCTTCCCTAGCTCTTTGTTTATATGCCTTAGCTAAATGTTGCACGGTAGTTAAAACTGATTGACGTTTCTCCAGCAAGACTAATGGATTCCTAAAGGCAGTGCATGAGGAACTAGAGTTTTACTGCATGGCTCCTCTGGCTAGAATCCAAGAGCACGGAATAAAAGGTGAACTGTGCTGAGATTTTGTCACTATTACATTTATCAGAGGGTCAGTGACACTTCTTTCCCCCTAAATAGGTTACCACTGTAGGTCTAGGCTCTCTGATTGTGCATCCCCAAAACTTAGAACTATTGCATGCATATCTTGTCCAGACAACTAGTAGAGAGAAGCCCAGATGAAGGTAGAATTAAGATTGTTATAAAAAACACCCTACCCTGAGTAACAGGGCAATTATTGGCTGAGAGTTGGCATCAAGTACCGCCTGAAAATGTCCCTGTGTAGTATGTTTTGATCAACTCGTGTTCACTTCTTGGGAAGCGCTAATATTTAAACATCAATCTATGGAGAATTGAAACAGAGACAATAGTAAATAATTTACGTAAAATATTTGTCAGGTCCAAAAGATTTCCAAAATACTAAGTACACAGGACTGTCCCTGTCCTTTGCAATTTGCATCCTCAATGTCTCTTGTCATGTTCTCAGGAAAGCAATACACTTTTATGTTTCTGTGTTCTAACATACTCTTCCCTGTCTGTTCTGATCATGAACATAATATTTATCTTTCTCTTGTTATTCTAAGACTATGTTCAACCTCTTTCTGGAAAGAATATATGTAAAATTGCAGAGGCCATCATTAAAAACAGCTTAAAATCAATGAGCTTTAAATGAAAACACGTTACTTTATCTTGTAAAGTTTTAATTTCCCAGCCATCTGTCATATTCACTCTTCTTATTTTTACTGTGACTATAGCTGTATCATTTAAATAAATAGTCTTTATTTTCTCAGCCTCTTGCATTAATATTGAGGAATTTAAGACCAATGGAAATAAACTTACGCTTCTGGTGGAATTACAGAGCTGGGATTTGATCCCACATCTATTTGATTAACTACAATTGCACATGGATTCTCAGATACCTGTTGAGTATTACCATTTGCATACCACACAAGCGACATTTTTCTTCCTCCTTTCCCCCTCCCACTCCTAAACCTGTTGCACTACTTCACCCCCAATTACAAGGGATGGTCCCACTACCCAGTGCCCACAGGAGATCTAGGGGTCCTCCTAGTTTCCTCCAGTATTTCTTACACTCATCCCATAGTTGCCATTACTAAGTTTTATCCATATTCACGTTTACCAGCCAAAGACTACCATGAATACAACTGCAATCAGACAAAGTTGATTCTATTACTCATTGTCACAAAAGAGACCACAAGCCATGGAACCAATGGGTTGTCTCCATAAGAGAGTTAGAATGGGATTGCTCTAGGATTTGGGCTTGTGTTAGGTGACTTGTGGAAGGCTTCCAGGAAGCAGGGGTTTGTTCTGGATTAATTAATGTCAGAAAGCAGAGATAATTTGGTGACATAATATACTCATAATTTCTATAGTAAATAGAAGAAATAAAAGATGGTTACAGATATAACTGGTTAAAATAAAGTGGCACATACTCAGGTTAGGTAAGCGAGTGATATCTGGGCATTTTTATTATTTGCACAGTATACTTGTTTTAGTTCGTGCTCATATATGCTTATGGAGATGTTCTGTTTTGGTCTCAGTCCATCACAGTCAGAAATATGCTACTTTGTAATGACAGTGGCCTAGCTATTGGTGCCAGGTCATACTTGCTACCTCCACTGACTCTGATCAGCAATTCATCCGGACCCGTCTCTCCCTCCCAGACACTTTATCCTTCTGGATGTATACCACTCTCTAAGGTTGTCTGAGTGCCTGGTCTTTTATGTCCACTTGTCTTTCAAAATAAGTTCCTTTCTCACAGAATATATGTCTTCTGTATTTTTAGTTCTCTTAAATCTTAACTTTATAATCTAAGCTTAACATGCTCCTCTGAAAACCATCCTCTAATAAGCCTCCTTCTAAATCATGCCCTGTCCTCTTTATATCTCCAAACATCAGTAGGTGAGTAATCTCTATGAGTATATGGGTTGTATTTATCATAGTCACCACTGCGTCCCCAGCACCTAGCACAAATAGTGAGCTCTCAGAGCATACATGTTGAAAGAACAGTGAACAATGATTTATTGTGTGCTTGTCACCGTGTGAAAAAAAAGGGTGAGACATGAGGGAGAAATGAATAATTACAGCCTTGCCCTCAAGTCATTGACATCAAATGGGAAATATTGAATGTTATTAATTCAAAATGAGTTAGATAAATTTAATTAAACTAAATGGATATCAGAATTGTAAAAGTCTTTTTTTAGGGAGGAAAGCTGAAAGAATTGGTTAAGAGGAAGCTCATGTGAGGCCATGTTGCCAGAACGGAATTCTTGATTGCACAAAGAGAACTTTTATTATTTTGTCAAATTCTAATGCCATGAAAAAAATAGTTTTGTGCATAGGAAGAAATATGTTGGTTTTGCTCTACTTCGTCAAAAATGAAATTTTTCTTCATGCATTATTTGATTGAC
The DNA here is from genome assembly GCF_021613505.1 of Equus quagga. Taxonomy (NCBI): domain Eukaryota; kingdom Metazoa; phylum Chordata; class Mammalia; order Perissodactyla; family Equidae; genus Equus; species Equus quagga. The sequence goes on along the minus strand of NC_060286.1, from coordinate 27,235,142 downwards.
CATCACTGTTGTTTTGATCCTTAGGAGCCAAGAGAATCGCTATTGTGAGGAGGTGTACATGTTAAGGTCACGGCTGCATGGAGACAATCATTTGCTTTATAATTTAAGGTGTAGGGAAGCTCTCTGCAGCACCTAGCACACTTAGAAAGGAAATAAATGTCAGTGAATATGTAACCAGATTAGATAGAAGGCCGTTGGCAGAACAGTGATGTGGAGAAGCTTGACAGCTCCACTCTCATGTGCTGGCGGCGGCAAGCATGGTTAGTCTTTCTCTTACATGAGCAGTTACAGGACCTGAAAAACATAGCGGCAACTTCCAGTAGTGAATCATGAGCATGATTAGCAGGTCTTAGTTCTTTTTCTCAAGATGCATGAGGTAAATTCAGTCCCTGTCTAAGAATGTCAAAAGAAAAAGAACTTTGCAAAAAAGACTACCATTTGTAAATATTTAAATGTAGAAAGCTGTTATAAGCACATTTTAGTTCATTTTTTTCTTAGAACATCAGTTTGAAGTAGGGAGAGCAAATATTATCCTCCTCAGTTGACAGATGAGAAAACACACAACTAATCTGTCTAGTACCCACGGAAGGAATCCCTAATAGGTCACAGAACTCCTTCCTTCAGAGTTGATACGATGCCACATAATCCTTCTCAGCAAAGTACTCTAAAAACTATTCAGGTGTTGTCATCAAGGATGGATTTATATGCCCAAGAAGATATACCCAGAAGTGAGTTTATGGCCTCTATGTCCTCCGAGGTCATATAGTTCAAAAACTAGAACAAATTGAAAAGTAACTAAGTATACGCTCCTTTTGGGACCCAGTCCACTTGTAACAATATTCTCTGATATGCATTTTATTCTGCCTTATTAAATATTCTTTGTCTTCTTTTTGTAAAATTCTTAAGAAAAAGGAGCAGAGAGAGAGAGAAATCTGACAGTTTTGAATATTACATTATATGAGACATTTTACATTTTGTCTAGAATTAACAATAAAAAATATCTAATGTAAGTATATGGTTGTTTGGATACTTTTATCTTAAAATGTTTGTACTCAATTGAGATTTTTAAGAACATTTCTTAAGCAAGTACTTCAGATTATTATCAAAGCCTTTCAACTCATCAGCCATTGGCTATCCATTGAATATTGACCATAAAGGAAAAAAATGTTACTTAGATATTTTTATCAAATCATCTCTATTTGTATTGTTATCACATATGCACATTAATAAACACCAATTGAATATGTAAATCAATCTATGTCAATGAGTAAAATACAGAGACACTAAGCTTCTATGTTAAAAATTATGATTTGAATTATTTACTTTTTTTATTTAAGAAATATATATATATTGCTCACTAAGTTCTAAGCCCAGTTTTTCTGTCTATTCTGCAGAAATGCAGATGTTGGTAATACCCACTCTACTTCGTAGGCCCATTACGTATGCAAATTAGTTGGTCACATGTCTCATCAAGTACAGGGGTCAGGCGCAATGATGAGCACGTTTTTTTGTTTTGGGACATCATTACCTATGTCCCCTACAGATAGAAGTTCTCTTTGATATTTGCTCATCCTATTTAGCACAGTTAGCTTTAAGCCAACTTCATTCTTCTCAGTATTATATAAATGAGCAATGTTCTAAAAAGACAATGTTCTGAAAACAACACATTTACACCTGTTTTCAGATCATCATTGTAGCGGTGTCCAGCCCTGCTCTCTCTCTCCAGAAAAGCTGACAAGTTAGTAACTTAAAAGTGAACTAAGTAAAGATGCTCCAATAACCTTTCGGGATTTAATTATCCAGACTTGTCGTGAACACTAAATTCAGTGCATAAACAAAATTTCAGCTTTTAAATTACATCAGCAAGAAGAAATGTTACAAATTAGTTATGACTCGAGGAAACAAGAAAAGCATTAAGATCCAGAGCAATGCTAGTCAAACCAAGGAAATAAATAGGTCCAGGGGCCACAAATTCCCCTTTACAAATATTTCTTTTTAATTTCGTTTTCTCACTTCAATGATGATTTTAAAATGTTATAATAATTATTTTTCATACAATCTTGATGACTGCATTATAACCTCATACTGACCCTCAATTTCGGTGGCATTTTGCGGTTTGATGATTTTCATTTTTTTATTATATTGTCATTAATCTACACTGATGGCAGTTTTTTTAGCTTGATTTCATATCTGACTGCCACAAGCTTTACATATTCTAATATTAAAGTGACAAAAAAATATCTATTTCCTCCACTATAAATATTTTGAATTCTTTTACCAGTTGTAAAGATAAAATATGTATTTTTTCAGTGGACATTTGATATTGAATGTTTTTCATTGTATACGACTTTAAGTTATTTAATAAGTTGAAACTTTGATTTGACATTGTGAAAATATCTTTGTATGAAAGAGTCAGGGCATATTTACCAGGGAACCTATACTGAAGTTTCAGGGCCCGTAAATTGCATGGATCATTTCCATGACCTTTGGAATAACCTAAAACTGGGTATACAGTGGCATATATTTCTGTAAAATTTCCAAATATAAGATGCATTAACACATTTCTTAATAACACTTTCTCTTTCTACTGCCACTTCCTTCCTGTAACACCTCATTTCAAGTCAGGAAGCAAATGGAGTGCCAGTGGGACTTGTTAGGGTATAGATACAGTGTATTACCTTGCTAGGGCTGTGCTAACAAATACCACAGACTGGCCTAATCTTTCTTTTTATAAGAACACCGGTTAGATTGCATTAGGGCCCATCCTAAGGACCCATTTTAACTTAATTACCTCTTCAAAGGCTCTATCTCCAAAGGCAGTCACTTTCTGAGGTACTGGAGTTAAGGCTTCAAGACATGAATTCCGGGGGCACTGAAATCAGCAGATAAATATATATATATACACACTCATGTTTATAGGTATTTCCAAGTATAATTAATTTATTGCTGGCATCCTGTTGTAAGATTAGACCCATCGTACTACCTCTCTCAACATCCAGACAGAGTGTCTTATCCTAATACAAATATTGCCTACAGTGCTTAGCATCAGAAGGATATTAACAGGCAGGAAGAAACAAGGTTTAAAACATACAAAGCAGAAAGCTATCGTGTGAGAAATCATTTCAATTTTTAGTTTATAAACTTGAAAGTTAAAAATTCACTTCTTATTAGCATCTTGTCAACATGGATATCTCTGCTGTCAGGACTGTTGATAAAGTAGCATATACCATTATCAATGCAACAAATAAAATTTTTTCTGTTTTTAATAGAAATCACGTGAAATTCATTAGCATTCTTCTCTATTTGGGCACAGACCTGATGCACTACTGAAAACAGAGAATCTGCCTGTGCGTGACATCATACACTTCATGCATTTCAACATATTGGATCCCAACTTTGAGGACCAACTCATCCTGTGCTGTTAAAATCTGCTAGTTTCAGATGAAACAGTGTGAAAAATTTCCAGCAATGTTGCAAAATAGCCTGAAGAAGCAAGAGTTCCAATGACAAAGGCTCTTAGACATGGTCATCAATATGTCGACAAATGTAGTATTAGATTGACTCCATTACAAAATTTTGTAGCTCAAAACAATGCAGTGGCAATTTAAGCACATTTGAATTGCTAGTGTGTATGCTTTGATTTTAAATTAATTTTATATATTCTTCAATGCATCAAAAACTTAATAATAAATACGGTGTGCTATTTTCTCAGTTTTTACATGTAAGATATTTTTCAGCATTTTTCATATATCTAAATGGTTGTGACTTCTTTTCTCATTCTATTAGCAATTACTTTTATGTCTCATTTTGTATTAAAATTTTTCAGTTTTTTGAAGGGCTTCATAAATTGTGTAAGCTTCAGGCTTCACAAAATTTGGACACGTCCCAAATTTTGTGGAGTAATGTGCTACTTAATTATTGCAGGCTAATGCAAATTAATTTAGGGAGATTAAACACATAAATGACACTACTGCACCATATGAAGCCCACATGCACCAATGCGTGCTTTATGAATGAAGCTTTTAAGTGGCTTGTATAGATGGAAGTAGCTGTAGAACTCAGTTAACTTAATACATGGTATTAATGATGAGCAAAACCGACTACTCCATTCAATTGATGAGAGCTGATTTACTGCCAAAAAAAAAAAAAAAAGTAGTGTTAAACTAAGATTCTTATTTAAAGTTTTCATGTTGTTTGCATTTAGTTTATAAATTTGGCTTTTCTAATTGTATTAGAATCACAAAATATGCACTAAAACTAATTGGATAAGGTGTTTGATTAAGCAACATTATTATAAACCTTATTGTAAAAGCAGTTTTAGGTCTGATTTGGGGCATTTGCTAGGATTTTTGGGGTTTTTTTGTTTTTTCTTTTGAGGAAGATTAGCCCTTAGCTAACATCTGCCACCATTCCTCCTCTTTTTGCTGAGGAAGACTGGCCAAGAGCTAACATCCATGCCCATCTTCCTCTACTTTATATGTGGGACGCCTACCACAGCATGGCTTGCCAAGCAGAGCCATGTCCACACCCGGGATCCGAACCAGAGAATCCCGGCACGCTGAAGCGGAATGTTTGCACTTAACCACTGCACCACTGGGCTGGCCCTGGATTTTTGTTCTTTATTTAATAATGAAGTAAAATTATCCACTCAAATTACAGGGCTTTATACTGAAGGAGATGGAAGACTAGTGTGGTTTGGGTCTGCAACTATTTAGCATTAAGACATCAGACAATTTTGTTGTGATATAATTGTCTCATCATTTGCGGAGCTTAGATTAGACGTTCTCTAAAGATCTCTTTTAGTTATGAATTTCTATGAGTCTATAATCAATGAATTGCAGATCTAATGATCTTAACTACTCTGCCAGCAGAAGTGGTTCTGTGTCTTGGCTTCTTTCCATGTCTTTTTCTTGACAAATGTCTAAGGGGTGTTAGTTCCATGATGTGCTGTATAAATCCAGAGAGGAAATACAGAAAATGCTAAAACATCTATTTTCCAAATATACTGTGTTCCAATTTCTCTTCATACATCACAGAAAACTCATTTAAATCGAAGTCTCATGAAAGATTTTCCTTTTTAAAGTTTAGCAGATATTTTACATAAATCTTATCACTCCCATATTAACTATTAAATGACTAAATATGTGTATAATTTTGCCTTAATCAATCTAATCATGTAGAATTTCCTCAATATTTTAATAAACATTTATGTTAACTTTATACTATTATTCCACTTTGTATAACACGTGATTAGAAATAATTTCTACTTTCTGATTTAATATAAATAATTTGTATAAATAGATATCAGAATTCTCTAACTTAACTGAATACACCTCAGTACAATATTTAGTTACAGTTAATGAATATAAAACATAAATAATAGTCCTTTGCTGTCCGTTCTTCTAAATTACATGAATTATCAAGCTACGTAATACTTGGAGAGGTAGACGCTAAAATCCAAATATGACTACAAAGCAGGAAAACAGACTTTTTTGACAGACTGTCTCTAGAAGTAATTTCCAAGGAAAGACTCCTACAGAGATGAACCTCTGTAACGAATCCAGAAGAGGAAGTGATAAAAATTTTATAATATTTCTATCTCCTTTTTTTTAAACAAGACTGATTTTTTGACAAAGTCATGCCTAAATCCAACTTTAGAATGTGCTATGACTCATTCAGTGCAATTTCATACTGGATTCGCTCTCAGAGAGGATGGACCTTCCAGGGATTATTTTGAGTGACGGTAATTTAAAATCTTGTGTGTTCTTAAAGTGACTTCACAAAATAAATAGACAAAAATATTTTCAAAAAGATATTGAGGAAGAATAGGTGGTATGACCCAATACATACCTCTAGCCCATTAAAATGCAACTGTTTTTTAAATAATATAATACTTGCACAAATGAAACCTCACATCAATGAAAGCGATAAATAAATCCAATGCCATATAAGAGCTCTGCATATGTAAAAAGGTAAGCGTTAAAAACAAGGGTGTAAAAAAAAGATTATGTGATAAAAGTTACCAAGATAGTGGAATAACAATTTTGATTAAAACATTAGAAAAGATGAAATTTAACCCATTCATTGCACAATCCTATTAAGTAAATTTCAAATCGATTAAACAGCTTTACATTAAAAATATAGTATAGAGGAAAATAAGAGTAGCCAAAACAGAATAGAACATGTCAGAATTGGGGAGAAATTTGACTTTTTCTGCTTTGTAATGATGGTGTTGTCCTCAAGGAAAATTTGGAGAGATGTAATATATACAATTTCAAAAGTTCTATATACTTAAAACTTAACAAATGCCAAACAGTTTATATCTATTCTGCATAAAGATTTTACTCAATCTATAACATTAATCCACTTATAAATACATGGGCTCAATACATGAAGGAACAAGTCACACTTAATTTAAAAACTCGTAACACATAAGCAACCGAAACAACCCCTTAGATTTATTAAGTAAATGTATTACTGAAAAATGAAAAGGTATTGTTGTGAGCTGATGCAGCTGATGTGCTCATCCATCGCTCTTGGCATGGTAACCTCAAAGAAGACTTGTAATAAGCAGTATGCCAGTGCAAAACAAGAGCCCTAATAATAACCATATATTGTGATTAAGGAATTTTACCTTGGACTTTATTCTAAGCAAACAAAATATATCATATGAGGATGTTCATTGCAGGATTATCTAATATAGCCTCAAATTGGATGTAATGATTTTCCTAGGATATATAAATCAAGTCACTTGAACACAATAAAAATTTATTCGGCAACTAAATTAAACCAAAAAATATTATTGATATGATAATAAAAATAAATGCACTATTGTATTAAATGTACTATTATGTAAATATGGATAAATGTTTTAGATAATATGCAATGACAGAAATTGTTTTGCATTTTGGTAATTAGATTGTGGGTAATTTATAGTTGTTTTTTGTTTTAAATTAATGCTACTGCTTTAAAAAGATTCTCCTTAAAAATAATATTTTCAGAGGCTGGCCCAGTGGTGTAGCAGTTAAGTTCCCACATCTAATTTGGCTAGGATTTACGGGTTAGGAACCCCGAGCCTGGACCTACACACCACTCATCAAGCCATACTATGGTGGCGTCCCACATATAAAATGAAGGAAGCAAAAAAAGGAAGACCAGATATTAGCTCAGGGTCAATCTTTCTCACCAAAAATAAATAAATAAATAAAACAGTATTTTCATTTCCATTCACTACTTTTTGCACATTGAATTGAAATGAATTTAGATAGTGTTACCTTAAGATAAGAAGTTTAAATTTAGTTTCAGTCTTACTGCAGAGGACTTTTCATCTCTTTTTCTCTGTCTTTGCTTTGCTCCCTTAGGGATGTGTGTGTGTGTGATTCTTTTGCCATTCAACCAGCTAATCTTCAGAGAAATATGCGTTGTTTCTGAGGATGGGAGAGCCTCAAGGAAGCAATGTGAGCTGTGCACTTTCAACCTGCCTGCTTCCTGCTGCTACAGTCTCACTGTAAATGATGTAAAGTGGCATTATCTTCTTCCGATCTTGACAGATACCAGGTTGAAAGAGCACCATGTGGCAGCCAGGCAATAGATCATCCCCTTTGTTCCCTTTAACTGAGATCAGCAAATGACGAGCTCAGGAGGCTGTAGTGGGCTCGGCTCTGAGCCTCCGCTGGGAAATTGTCTCTGCCAAAGTTTCACATGCTGGGTGTTGAGCCGTGATTGTTGGTGACGTATTTTTGGTTTGTTTTGCTTTGTTTATATCTTTAATGACAAAGCACTATGCTTTAGCTTTTATAAACAAGGGATTAAAATAAATTATTAGAAAGTGTTTGAATCTAATATTTAGACAGCTACGTCTCCCACCCTCACTCCCAACGTACACATCCTGGAGAAAATGAAACTCCATCATAGGAGGCTGACAAGGAGACTCCACGGGCTCTCTTGCCAAGGATGTCTATTTCATTCCATTTCACTCCATTTCTTTCCTTCCTTCCAACATATACTCTGCCCAAGTCTGAGACAGGCTTTCGTCATACGTCAACGGTCAGAGAGAAAATCCTGGTCTTCAGTTGTTTACTGGCTCATGGGGGAGACAGACGATAAACAGAATGCTACAAAACAATGTGGTAAGTGTTCTATCGCTGGTGCAGGCAGGGTCTATGGAGCAGAGAGAAAAGAAGTGCTAATATGCTCCGAGGCTTCAGGGGATGAAGACTGTGAAATTTCCAGAAAAGGACTTGCCTTGAAGAACCATCAGACATTTTGGAGACACATAAAGGAGAAAAAGAAGAAACATCAGGGCTGTTGAAAGCTTAGCATGGGTGGTAGCTGCAAATCATTTTAAAAGCATGGCCAGAGTATGGCTAGACTAGAGGTGGGGCTGTTGTCTGAACTTGCCTTGAGATCATTGGGTCAGGTTACTGGTATTTCCCAGAATCAAACATAATGCCTGGCATGCAGATACAATTAGCCTGCAGTGGATAATTGATTGACTGAAGGAATGAATGAAAGCCCCTTTCAAATCTGAGGCAAAATTAAAAGCCAAGCCATGAAAAGTTCACCTATAATTTCTATTTCCTTCAGGCTACCAGGAAAAGTGAAACCCTCGCAGTTGTAATACTGGGCATGGAGCAGAGTCAAGTGCTTCCTTATTGAGGAGGAGGTGCTGCTGAACTCTGCTGTTGCTCCCTCCGTTCCCTCCCTGAAGCTGAAGCTGCCACTGAACAACTGAATCTTGTTTTAAACGCCAGGAACACCATGTCCTTTATTTTCATAATGACTTTAGGAACCAAAAGATGTGTTTGTAATAAATAAATAACTGTTCTAAGTAAAGAAGCCAGAGTGTATATATAGATTGTAACAGGTGGGTTATGAAATGCCAATTTAATGTCATTCATATATAGTAGCTTCTTTAATTATAAGTTCACTTATTTAAAAGACATACACAGAGGGTAAAGTGTAAGAGCAAGATGCTGAGTTAAATCCAAGTGGAAAATTATCAAGCAACAGACTTTTATAAATATACAATATCCACAAATTATAATTATGCTGAAAGAAATTTCATTTCTTGAAGGAGTAACATTATTTCTAAAAGAGTCAAGTTTCACAGCTTATTTTTTTAGCCATAGTTTACATTAGGAAATTATTAAAAAAAAAAAAAACAGTGTATGTGATTTCTAAGATCCGGAGCACATGTATTTCAGGACATTAATATACAAAATCATCTGAACCTCAGATCTGCAACAGTGATATAAACTTTAGAAGGAGAGGTTTGTCCTTATAGACGTGGTTAAAATTAATCCCAAGAAATATATCTTGAATGTGTCTTTTAAATATCATGTCAAACCAATAGAATTTATAATAATCCTTATAGAGTCAATATACTAAAAACATAACATATATAATCATTAAACTAATGGTACTTCTATATTTTAATTTTGCTAATCAGAGTCTATAAATTAATAGAGTCTAGTAGAATTACCTGCACTTCATAAATTATTATTTTGGCAATTAATTTGCATTAAGCAACTCCAACTGGGCTTAAATAACTTACTTTATCAATGGGAATTACAATAGTTTAGCCCAGAGTTTTGTGAACTTGTCCACGAGAAATAAAAATCACCCAAAACTAACATTTCTCCATTTCTATTACTAGCCTCCATTGTTCATGTAAGGCCAGCTGTCTGGACCACTTATCAAGCTTTAAGAAGTAATCTAATCATTGCATTCTTTATCACTTTAAAACACAGTCCAGGAGAGAGATAAAACTGAGAATGGAAGAGTAATTTTTTTGCCCAGTTTATGAGAACCTCATAGATACTGAAATTCCAAGTTTGTTTAAGTTTATAAATAGGAAATTAACCTTTAACCAAGATCAATGTGAATACTGGGCAGTTTTAAGTAAATGTTCACATGTTCATTAAATGTCATCAAAGGTAACTGGACTTTCAGAGTCACAAAAGATGTGTTTGTAATAAACAAACGTCTGTTCTAGAGAATGAGACCAGGGAGTATATTTAGGTTGTAGCTGGTAGCTTATAAGATGGTCATTTAATGCCAGTCATATATAGCAGCTTCTTTAATTATAAATGCACTCATTTGAAAGACATGTTCAGAGCATAAAGTGTAATAGCAAGTAATTTTTATTTATTTCCACTCAGGAACAAGTGTTTTGAAATAATATCTCTCTTGGTTTACCAAATATTCTCTCTTTGATCCTACTAGAAATGTGTGCCTATTCTTTATTTCTGATGTGTAGAGATGAACACATCCAATCTGCCTAACTATTTGAAGAGATAAGAAAAGAAATTCCAAGAAATCATGTGTATTTACCATTGCCAAGAAATGTAAAGATTTAATCTATTGAAATTTATTTCTAAGTATATTTATTTTCAGAACATTAAGTATATTAACTATAAACCATATGAGAAAATGAAATCAACAATATACATCCAGAGTCTAACATGTGTTCAGCAACGTGGGGGGACATAAAATGATGCTATTTTTAGTTACACAAGTTATTCCCACAGGACCCAGGTGACAGGGTGGTTCTGTTGACCCACTGCTTCATTTGTTGTGAAAGTTTCTCTGCAGAGGAACTGGATGTCTGTCTTGAAAGACTCAAGAATTGCCATGATATCGCTGATCTTAACTCTTTTGCTAGAGTGAGAACTAAATTTCGCATGTCAAATGAGAACTCTTCCGATTTGATTAAAAGATTCCAGAAAACTGGACATATTTCCATTTGAAAGCAAAGAAAATGTAGGAAGTCAAGGCTATTTTAATTGGAAATTTTACAGTAAAAAACTCAATCAGAGACTATTTTAGTCTCCCTTTTCTCCCCATTATCAATAGATTGCTTGGAAGAACAGTGTTTGGGGTAACCACATTCCTGCCAGAGTCCACGGCCCACTGAAACCTGACCAGCAAAAATTCACACCATAAATTATCATGTGTCACGTTCATAGCTGTGGTAACTCATCCTGCCAAAGAACACATTTTCTTAGCATCAAAGAGAAGAAGAAAGAGGATGAATCAAGCCAAAGATTCGATACTTCTTACACTAAGTATATTATATGCCAATTTTTTCTTGGTTTCACATTGTTTGATAACCTAATTTAATTAAAACTGATTAAGAGGACTTGAGAATCTTGAAAGATGGAAAGGTTTTGCTAAAAAGATTAAGAGAAATCAGATATGACAGAATTTACATACTTTGGAATCTCTTTTAGCAAAGCTATAAATTCCTGTTAGATCATCTATCCAGGTGGAGCAAGGTCTTCCTTTAGTCATCCCAATGAATTGTGCTGTTCACCTGCTGAAAGGTCATTTCTAGGTTTTAGATTTTAGGCTTTAGCAAAATGCCAACAGGGAAAGAGAAGAAAAACAAAAGTTGACTTCTACTCTCTCATTTTTCTGTCTAAAAGAAGCAACCGTTTGCCCTGATATTGTATTTATCTACCGTTATTCAAATATAAATGGAAATATCCTCTCTCTTTAGAGTGTAATAATCGTACTTCTGCCCAGAATATTTTCCAGTGTACGTGCATGTATGCACTTAAAAAAAAACAGTAGGGGCCGGCCAATGGTGTAGCGGTTAAGCTCATGCACTCCACTTCAGCAGCCCGGGGCTTGCCAGTCTGAATACTAGGCATGGACCTATGCACTGCTTATCAAGCCATGCAGTGGCAGACATCCCACGTGTCAAGTAGACGAAGATGGGCATGAATGTTAGCTCAGAGCTAATCTTCCTCAAAAACACACACAAAAAAGCCAACCAGAAGAGATTTCATAAAGAAAATGGACTTCATAAACAAAATGGAATTCATAAAGTAGTCTTAATCTTTGAAAACTCAATGATTTCTAATTTCTTAGTTTCATTCCATTGTGAGTAATTGAGATAATTTTGTCCACTCTCGCTTCCCTAGCAAAAATATCCCACAGCTGGCATTAGGCTCTCTTACATTATAATTTCTGATCTTTAGTCTAAATGTTCTTTTTCTAGATTTCTTTGTAGTGCGCTGTTAAACTTTCCTAACAAATATATCCATTATTTCTCTTTCTCTGTGTTGTAATTCACTATCTTGCATGACTGTAGTAGTTATGCTTATTTTTTCATGATCGTTTCCCTTTAGGGTTATTTTTTTATCCCTAAGATATGTACTCTGTAATTATGTTAATCTGAACTCATAAATCAAGTCTGTCAGGGCTTTTCATGTTTTTATTGCTCTTTTCAAATTCCACTTAAATCTGTATGAGTGCCCCAAATAGGGATTGAGCTAAAACTTTAGGATATTTTGATTAAACAGTTCAAAAGTCAATGGTCTATTGGAAGTAAAAGGAAATGAATCTAGCTATTATTTACTTTCAGAACAGAATCAACAGTTAAAATGTATGAGTAAAATTGGTGAAACTAAAATAATAATAATATTAATAATAACAAAAATAATAAAATAGTAGAATCAAGCAAATGATGATATCCTGTGAGCCACACAGTGTTCTGCATTAGGAGCTACAGCCTCTATCTGAATACAGCCCTAGAAGGCAGCTATCACAGATGTTTACAAGTCAGGTAAACTGGCTTAAGGAATAACATATACTTTGTTCATCTAACTTAGTTACCATTGGAGCTAAGATTTTGTTAAAACATAAACTGAGGCATATTAAAATTTTTAAGAGTTTATTTGACCAAAAATTGATTGAATGGAGCAGCATCCAATCTGGCAGATAGAAAGGAGCTCTGAGGAGCTGCACAAAATGAAACACTTTCATAGGCAGAAGGGAGTGGGAATGAGGAAGTGATACTAGGCACAAAAGTGGGTTGGTTATTGCAAGGTTACTTTCCTCTTGGGGATGATAGGGGTCTATCAGGCAGATGACCTAACTAATGCTGACCAGGTGATTCCTTTAAGATTCTTTTCTGGGGGCCTGTCCGGTGGTGTAGTGGTTAAGTTCACGTGCTCTGCTTCAGCGGCCTGGGGTTCACAGCACCGCTCATTAAGCCACACTGTGGTAGCATTCCACATAAAGTAGAGGAAGATTGGCAACAGATACTAGCTCAGGGCCAATCTTTCTCACACCCACACAAAAGATTTCATTTTGGGGAGAGTCGAAAGTGTAATTAAGTCTCAATTTGGTGATGTAGAGCTAAGCCTAAGAACTCCATTTTGGGCCTATTGTCTTGTTTTTTAACAATTTAAACACAAAGAAAGTTAAAAATAGACATGCAAATATTATTTAGCAATTACTTAGCAAATAACACATAGCATTGTAAATGTTTTTAAGAGATCAATCTTATTTTCTAGAAAGTTTAATTTCTCTAATGCCTCAAGTAATGAACAATGGATGTGTATCATTTTCCCCATTATACTTATTTATTTAACTTTATTTAGGACCAAAATAAATTGGCATAAATATCTCAACGTTGTGACTACTACTTAACATTGTTCATAACCATTGCTTTCAAATTCCCAATCAATAATTATTTGCTTATCTGAAAGCCATTGAAGCAACATTGACCATGATGTATTAATTACCTACATGCAGACAAGAATTCCACGTGGTTGTCCATTGAGTCATGACTTGAGCGTTAAGTACATGACAAGGCTATTGCAGCATTACAGTATCTCAAACTAAAAGTCATTCTATAGGATAACTCTAAGTAAAATATTTTCAAGAAAAAACAGAACTGTGTAGGTGGTGCTTCCGGCTTAGGAATGGCCTGGGCACTGAGAGAAAAATAGGCTTTTCATATAGAAAAATAGACTTATCATAGAATTACCATTCCCCAAGGTGAAAAGCAAACTGCTCTTTTGGTCTTGAAAGTAAATTCCTGAACAATCTTGCCATTTATTGATCAAAAATATTTATTAAATCCAATGAGCATTAATGGAGTAACTACTATTTGTCAGGTATATTAAGGGTGATTTGCCACATTCCTTTAGCTATATTTGTAATTTTATTGTTTTTATCTATTCCATATTTTCCTATAATTTTTGAAATTTTAGAATGCTTTGCTTCTCATTTGAACCTGTGCTTTAATGCTAATTTGTATGTTCTGCATCTATTTCATTATCATCATATGATTGTGTACAATATGAATGAATTAAAATAAATGTAGTCCCAAAGAGGTTTTTTTTAAAAAAGCATCCTCATTTAGACATAGGTAATGGTATTACAAAAGGGGTCCGCCATCTTATTTTATAGTCCCACTAAAACACATTACACAGTTTATTAATTCTCTCTCTTTACTCTTTGGGCTTCCTTCTGATAACTACTTGCTTACTCCATAGACCACTGATTTGCCCCTGTTGGTGCTATAGTGGTTATGTTCAGTGTGCTCCACTTTGGCAGCGCAGGTTCATGGGTTCGGATCCCGGGAGTGGACCTACACCACGCATCAGCCATGCTGTGGTGGCAACACACATACAAAATAGAGGAGGATTGGCATAGATTTTAGCTTAGCAACAATTTTCCTCAAGCAAAAAAAGAGGAGGATTGGTAACAGATGTTAGCCTAGGGAAAATATTCCTCAGGCAAAAAAAAAGACAATATGCCATGAAGTCAGATATACCACAGCCCCAAGAAGGGTTTATGAGAGGCATTGAATTGTGGAAGCATCATCTGAATACCCATATGGCTTCTCATTATAACTATTCTGCAGAGTTTATGTTGAGTCAAAAACAGTATTATGTATCTTTTCTTCATGATTATAAAGGAAACAATTAAAAAATCTTATTTTAAGTAAAATAAAGTTGTCATATTTGGACTGCATACACCTCTGTGTAGTCTAAATGCATGAGTATGCAGTTTTGTTCCATTTGTCTACTTTTAGAAGAATAAGTGGTTGTCTGTGGGTGGTTCATGACAAGCATTTTCATTTATTGATTAATTCATTTAATTAAATATTCATTCATTCCACACACATATATTGAGGATGATTATGTTTCAGGCACCATTCTAGGCACTGGGAATATATCACTGAGTAAAGCATGCAAAAATCCTTGTTGTTATGTAACTTGTCTTTGGTGGATAAGATAAAAGACTGACAATAAACTTAATAAATAAGCGTATTTCTTGATATGAAAGTTATAAGTATTATGAAAAATGATGGAACCCAATAAAAGGAATAATTAATGTTTCTGACGGCAGTCACAGTTGAAATGAAGTTTTCAGGATAAGACTCATCAAGAATGTGACATTTGATAAAAGATCCGAAGGAGGTAAGGAATTTCACCATACTGATATTAGAAATGTAAGAATTCCAAACAAAGCAAATAGTGAGCATTGGAGCCTGACTCTCTGTTGAAGGAAAAGGAGGATGCCTCTGGAGCTTGAGCAAGCTAAACAGGTACGAAAGGCCATGAGGCAAGTTTGAGTATCTTGACTTTTACTCCAAGAACAAAGTTTCTTAACCTTGGCACTATTAGCATTTTGGCCTTGATAATTTCTTGTTTTGGGACGCTGTCCTGTGCACTAGAGGATGTTTAACAGCATCCCAGGCCTCTAACCTCTAGCTGCCCATAGCAACTCCAGTTGTGAACACCAAAAATGTCTCCAGATATCCTCTAGGGAACAAAATTGACCCAATTAAGTACCACTGCTCTAAGTGGAACAGAAGTGTGGAATAGTGTTCCACCTAAAACACTATTAGGTGGAATAGTGTTCACTTAAAATTCATATCTACCTGTAACCTGTGAATGTGACCTTATTTGGAAATAGGGTCTTCGCAGAGTAATCAAGTTAAGATGAGGTCATACTGGATTAAGGTGGGTCATAAATCCAATGACTGGTGTCTTTATAAGAGAAACAAGAGAGACTTCTTCATACAGAGACACAGGGAAGAAGAGTGAAGATGGAAGCAAGGGTCAGGGTTATGAAGTTAGAAACAAGGAGTGCTAAGGACCACCAGCAACTACCAGAGGCAAGAAGAGAGGCAACAAAGGATTCTATTCTAAAGCATTCAGAGAGAATACAGCCCTGCTGACAGCTTATCTTTAGCTTCCGTACTGTGAGAGAATAAATTTCTGTTGTTTTAAGCCACATAGTTTGTGGCACTTTGTTTTGGCAACCCTAGGAAATGAATACAGGTGATGGATGATTATAAATAAAAGGACGTCATCTGACCTCATTTTTAACTCAATCATTCTGGATGTAATTGAAAGATAATAGACAATTTAGGGACAAGGGAGAGAATGTGGAAGCAGAAAACCAGTTAGACCAGTGCAACATTTAAAGACAGAGATGATGGCAGGTTGGAACAGAGAGAGATAACAACGGAGATGGACAGAGATAAGACTGAGTCAGAAAATAAGGGAGTGTGTGAAGATGGATAAGGAAAGGTGTGTCTCAAATTTGAGAGGCCAATACGAGAGGAATCAGGAAATGATGACCAAAAAAGGCAACCAGTGAGATGCTAGCAAAATCAAGAGGGAGTTGGCATCTGGAAACCAGGGTTTTTTGCTTATTTCTATTATATGAAACTTCCATTATAAATGTATTTTAATAGGAAAAGTCTTAATAGTTTTTAATAAATTGTACACCAGGAAGACATCAATAGTTATTTTTCAACTTTATATGCAAAATGTCAAAATGCTTTGGCTCAATTAAATTAGTTTAGATATGTGTCTGATATCTTTCTCAGCCTCAAAAGAATATGTCTGCATGAGAAGAATAATACTAGAAATGATGACACCAGAAACTTCCTGTGGCCGGATTTTCCCATCTTGTGTAAGCACAGCCTTTGGCTGTGGGACCCCCAAAAATTCCATCAAAAATGAAAAGAAAGAAAAAAGCATTTAAGCATTTCGGCAGATATTCTAGATCTTTATATCCTGTAAAGACTAGATCTGGATGTCTGACTAAATTTTTCACTCTATGTAGAGATTTCAGAGAAAACGTAGGTCTCCGTTTGATCCCAAATTATGCTGTGGGATCAGTCGGGTACTACTAGGAAACAGACAAACTATCAGAAATAGGATAAAATAAAGAGGGTTTGTTTACAAAGTGGCTAATTTCTAAAGGTGTAGTTATAGGGAAACCAGAAGGAATAGTCCAGCAATCCAGCTTATACTAATCAGTGTGTTACCACTTTTAAGTCTAAAGGGATGAGTGGGATTGGCTAAAAGAAACTGAAAAGAGATAATTGTGTACTCAACTCCTTTGAGAGGAGTCGTCTCCATTGGTAGAGGAACATGGCCACTTGAGGTAACCTCACAAGGAGGGAGCCAGGGGACTAAATATTCTGTCCTCACCTACTTTCCCCTGTTCTCCTGAGCTTTTTAGCAGGAGCCTTACTAGAGTTAAATGACATAGGCATTTTTAATACAATGCCTGCGGGTCAGCATTCCAAGGAAGAGAGCATGATGGAGAAGGAAAGAAAGTGATACTGGTCCTGATATCAGTTTCCCTACATTAAACCCAGCACATAGGGGGTTAAAACCAAAGCACTCATCCCCTGCTTACTCCCTGGCTTCCTGGCTCCAGAATCCACTATCTTCCATGGAGAAAAATGGCCAAGGACAATCGCCGGGATTCATTATCTCCTCCCCTCAAGGAGCTGCAGGCTGGTGGCAAAGCTGCTGACCAGCAAGGTTACGGGCTCCCTCCTCTCTGCTAGTAGTCTCAAGGCCACACACAGGCTGGTAGAAAAGCTCCAACCAGCAAGTCTCCACCTCTCCCACCTAAAACCCCAAATAAAACCCCTTACTTTTAGCTTTTCAGAGAGTTTGGGATTTCAGTTAGTTGCCGTTTTTTCTTGCTCAGCTGATTTGGTCCACTTACAATTAATCTGTTTCATAACTCTGCTGAGGAAATCATTCATATTAGGTGGGGAGGATTTCCCTGCTATTCAAGGTCAGGCTGCCATTAAGCAGGTAAACTCTGCTTTGACCACTCAAAAATTGCCTTGATTGAGAAAAAATTTAAAAATTAGCATTGCACAGTGGCTAATCTTCTCCATCAATCTATGGCATAAATAACATTACTAGTCTCTAGCATGTGAATGAGATGAAACCACCAATGTTAAATAATGAAGCAATCTTACTAATACTTATGCTAATTCAACTTAAAGGAGAATTGCCTCTAGTATTTTCTTTTCAAAAGGGAAATATATCTTCTTCACGAATGCAACCACACAAAGATGATAGCAGAAGTCTGGGAGGACACAAATAATTGTAGGGAAATGGCAGCTGCACATGTGATAGGTAGATGTGGCATCTCTGAGAGCATTACTTATATTGAAATTTCAAAATTTCACTATTGCACCTCCAGCTCAAGGTCCAATTTCCTAAGAGAAACCAGTGCTGGAGCTGCCATTTTTTGTGTGTGAGTAAGATAGGCCCTGAGCTAACAGCTGTGCCAGTCTTCCTCTATTTTATGTGAGATGCCATCACAGCATAGCTTGACAAGAGTTACTAGGTCCATGCCCGGGATGGAGGCCTGCAAACTCTGGGCCACCTAAGTGGAGCATGTGAACTTAACCACTGCACCACTGGGTTGGCCCCTGGAGCTGCCATTTTTTATACAACCCTCAGAGTACCAACAGCCTCCATCCATTTTAGTTTAACAGAAAAATAGAAAAGTCAATGTTCACTTTTAAGGACTATGGAATTTATTAATTTGTTCTTCTAATATTTTTGTCATCCTTACAGTATGGAAAATCCATGGTACTTTTTAAAGTACTGTTGCATCTTTTCAGACTAGTCTCATTCAGTGCTTTGGACACCTAGGACATTCTATTCAAAATGCCCATGTGAACACTGACAGCCATATTGGTGACCCTTCTTTCTGAGGTTCATCTCCACAAGCATGGGATCCATTATTCATGCTGATGACATTCCAATAACACGCTGCATGATTTTATACTGAGTGAGCAATCCAGCAGCCTAGACTAAGAGAGAGAAAGGAATTAAAATTAAAGGTTAATGTTACTTTTCATAGTAGGTTGGCTCTTTTAAAACAGATGTACAAAAAGGTAGACTCTGAAGTCTGGTATATTTATTAGGCATGGAGACATCAGAAAGCATTATGCACAATGTCAAGATGGAGCCCTTCCTCCCAGGAAGAGGAGTTACGTGGGGTCTCCATGGCAGCTGGCCTTTCCCACTGAAACTGCCAGCCTCCATGAGTTCTGGCAACTTGCACTTTAGCTGCAATTTCATCTTGGATATAAAGTTAAATTCCAAAACTGTGGTAAAAGTATGATAGTTAAATAAAAACGTGGTCCCATTAATGAACAATGCACATTTCTAACCAAATATAAGGTAGTCACCTATGTGACAAGTCTCCAAACTGGTTTTAAGTGAAAGCGTGAGATTCTATTATTGTTGTAAGAATCAAAGAAATTAATCAACTCTCAATAATAACCTAGTGGCATAAAGCAGTTATTACTTTCTTTTCACAAACTGCTCTCATATGAACAAGGAAATTATATCTATTCTGGTTCATTCAAATTGCTGCATTCCTTCTGATACTAAAATATCCACACTCTAGGGTTAAAAATTGGAGGTGGTATTTCCATATCAACAATTAACTTACTAGAAGTTGATGGAGCCATCAGATATTGTAACATCCAATGTACACGTTTGGTACAATAAAGGGGAGAAATCCTAAGTTGTAATGTTGATTGCCCAAATTTAGTTCCATTTTGGGAAAAATCAACATTAATATTTGAAAGACCCTGACAAAATTAGAATATCACATGTGTGAAAAAATAGTTGTATGCAACAATTTTATTGAACTGTAAGTTTAAAGTATTGGATGGTATGCATAGTCCTTTGATTCATTTGTGCTTTGGGTGTATGTTGGGATAATGAATGGTTTCCATATCAATTGAAAAGCTCTAGGCAAAAGATAGTGGTTTGCCAGTGAATCAATATTTAGAAAAATATATTGGTCATGGGTACACTTCCACATTGGTTTAATACATTAGCTTGGAACATACTTTTTATGTTTATGCGATATGCTGATTTCTTTATTAACTCCATGATTAAATAAACGTAACTATTAAGAACCTTCCTTTCAAGAGAGCTGAGACTTGAAATTGAGTTGACTTAGGTTAAATTGCTGTCAGCATCAGAATATAAACTTGTGATAAATCTTACTACATCTAGTCACGTGTCTGTAAATTTCAGCATTTGTGCAGATTTCAGCAGGTGAAAGCGGGACTTCATCATTTATTAAAACAAATTCCAGGAAGTAAAAATTGTTAGCATATGAACAAAAACAAATACAAAAAATATATGCAGTAGTAAATCTATGTAGCAGCAGCGTGGAATAGTGAGATGAAGGAAACTATCTTAGATTCAGAAAGCAAAAACTTGATTTTCAGTCCTATCACACTCATGAGATCTGTATTCTTTGTTGTCACTGACTTAAAGCCATTTCACCTCATCCTCACTATTAACATAGCCATTGCTATCGGCAACCCATAGGGCCATTGAAAAGGTCAACACTTGCAGAGGAGGTCTGTAAAACTAATATTCCATATGAAGAGTATAGATTGGTTGGTATATGCAGTTCTGAGACTGGATTGCGTGGGTTCATGGTCCAAATCTGTAACTTATTAGGTGTTTCATTATTTTTACTTTTTATACAGCTTTGTTGAGACATAATTTATATACCATAAAATTTCCCCTTTTAAAATGTGCAATTCAGGTTTTTATCTTGGTATATTCACAGAATTCTGCAACCATCACCATTATCTAATTTCAGAATATTTCGTAAGCCGAAAAGAAACCTTGTACTCACTAGCAGTCATTCGCCATTGCCCCCGACCCATGACACTGGAACAATAAATCTGCTTTCTGTCTCTATGAATTTTCCCATTCTGGACATTTCATACTAATGGAATCATAACTGACTGGCCTTTGTCACTTAGCATAATGTTTTCAAATTCATCCACGTTGTAGGATATATTGGAAAGTCATTCCTTTTTTGTTTCCAGATAACATCTCATTGTGTGGATACACCACATTCTGGTTATCCATTTTCAGTTGATGGATATTTGAATTATTTCCACTTCTTGACTACTACAAATAATGCTGTTATAAACATTCTTGTTCATGTTTTTGCATGGGCATATGTTTCATTTCTACTGGTTATACATATAGGAGTGGAATTCCTGGGTCATATGGAAACTCTATGTATAAATTTTAAGGAACTTGCCATACTGTTTGTCCCAAATTTTCTGCACCATTTTAAAATCTCACCATCAAAGAATGAGGGTTCAAATTTCTCCACATCCTTCTAACACTTGTTATTGTCTTTCTTCTTTATTTTATCCATTCTAATGGGTGTAAAGTGGTTTTGATTTGCGTTTTCCTAATGAGTAATTATGTTGAGCATATTTTGTTTTCTTATAGGCCGTTTCTATGTCTGCTTTAGAGAAATGGCTATTCAAATTGTTTCTCCAGTTTTTAATTGAGTTGTCTTTTTCTTGTTTAGTTGTAAGAGTTGTTTACATATTCTGGATACAAGTTCCTTAACAGATATATGATTTGCAAACACTTTCTCCTACTCTCTGGGTTGTATTTTTACTTTCTTGATGGTGTGCTTTGAAGCACAAAAGAGTTTATTTTTGGTGAAATTCAGTTTATGTATTTTTTTCTTTTGTCATTTGTGGTTTTGGTGTAATAGTCAAGAAATCACTGCCTAATTCAAGGTCATAAAAATTTACTCCTATTTTTTCTAAGAATTTTGTAATTTTATTTTTTTTATTTATTTTTTTTTTGAGGAAGATTAGCCCTGAGCTAACATCTGCCAGTCCTCCTCTTTTTGCTGAGGAAGACTGGCCCTGAACTTACATCCATGCCCATCTTCCTCTACTTTATATGTGGGACGCCTACCACAGCGTGAGTTGCCAAGCAGTGCCATGTCCACACCAGGGATTCGAACTGGCGAACCCCAGTCTGCTGAAGTGGAACGTGGGCACTTAACTGCTACACCACTGGGCCGGCCCAGGATTTTATAATTTTAGCTTTTTACATTTTGAGTTAATTTTTGTATATGATGTGAGGTAAGGGTCCAACTTTATTTTTGTGGCTATCCAGTTGTTCCAATACCATTTGTTGAAAAGACTATTCTTTCCCCATTGCAATATCTTGTCACCTTTGTCCAAAATCAATTAACCACAAAATTCGTGATTTTCTTCTGGGCTTTCAGTTATATTCCATTAATCTGTATGTCTATCCTTATAACTGTACCACACTATCTTGTTTATTGTAGCTTTGAGTAATTTATGAAATTGGGAAGTGTGAATGCTCCAAATTTGTTCTTCTTTTTCAAAAATGTTTTGACTAATCTGAGTCCTTTCATTTCTGTGCAAACTTTAGGATCAATTTGTCAAAAAGGACAGTTGTGATCTTGATGTGTTTTTCTCATTTTTATAAAGTCAATGTCTTTCAATGATGCTTGGCTCACAATAAGCATTCTCAAATTGTCTAAGTACACCAAGTTCTGCTCTAACATAAGCCCTAAGGATAAGTAATATTCTTAAAACCAACATAAGAGTTTTTGAGAGTGAAAAATACCTCTTCCTCAGGAATCCTTTCTCTGGTTTTATTTCTTTGCTTTTATTTATTGTGCTGGTTTGTCCATGATACATGGACTTCTGTGCTCACAAAGCAAGCATGATGGTTTCTATATATGAGATTCCCAAAGATTTGATTTATTTTGATTGCAAAAAAATGTACTAAAATCACTTAAATGAAGACAATTTCTTGGGTGTGTTTGGAGATTTCTCATGGGGGTGAGGAACAGAGGTGCAGTGGTATCTCACAGTGGACTGAACGTGCAAACTCAGAAGTCCTCTGGAACCCATGTTCCTGCTCTACCCATCTCTCTGACTCTGTGGTTTCTTTTCTCAACTTCTCCTGGTCCAGATATCCTTCATTTTTTTTCTCTCTCTAAAAAGTAACTTTCTCTTCTTTGGTGTGAACATGGCCTCTTGATTTTCCATGACTACTCAATTCAACCTCTTTACAGAGATTAACGAGAAACTCAGTATCCAAATTCTAAAATTCTGTTCAGAAAATAGAAGTGGCCCAACTTTGGTTGGTCACTTCAGTCATCCTCTCTTTGTCCATTCAGTCATGGCCTGGGATCTTCAGGGTTACGTAACATGAGCATGGCTGGAATGCTCAGAGAATGAGATATATGTGGCTTTGATTTGCACCACAAAATAAATTGCACTGTTTAGACCTATAATTTTGTGAAAGGAAAAGGAGGAAGAAAAAATTCAGGAAACATTAAAAGAGTGACTATCTTAGTAAAGGCAATTTTTCAATAATTGAACAAGTGGATTCTTAAGCAGGGAAAAGGGTATAAATAGGTTAAATTGGGGCTTATCATTTGTTCTCCTAAATTTATGGAGAAATATATCTACTGAAAAAACTTAAGTTGAAGGTCATGGATTTAGTCATTTTAAAATTCAAGTTTAAGAGGCCGGCCCAGAAGTGCAGGGGTTAAGTTTGCATGCTCCACTTAGGCAGCCAGAGGTTCAGCCATTTGGATCCTGGGTGTGGATCTATGCAATACTCATCAAGCCATGCTGTGGCAGGTGTCCCACATATAAAATAGAGGAAGATGAGGACGAATGTTAGCTCAGGGCCAATCTCCCACAGCAAAAAGAGGAGGATTGGTGGTGGATGTTAGCTCAGGGCTAATTTTCCTCCAAAAAAAAAAAAAAATTCAAGTTTAAGCTCTTGGAGTAATTGTGCACCATATTTGATGTTAATTTCTGTTATCAGTTTCACTATTTTTAAAGTTGGCATAAGATTAATATCAATTGTTAGTTGATAAAGACTGAATAAGAGTATATAAATAGGATTGATATAAGTTTGCTACAAATAGTACTACACTATAAAGATATTATTAAAGTAATCATAGTGATTTTAGCATCAGTGCTTCTTTGCCCTTTCATATTTTGGATGTTTAGTAAGCTGTGATGAATTGAGCGTGTCTGATGTTCGGAGCCTCGGGATCTATGTTGCACTTCTCACAATAAGTAGCTCTGTGGTTTTGGCAGGTCATGCCAACTTCCTTCAAACTGACCCCTGTAGGAAGAGTAGTTTGATTTCAATTCTTTCAACTATCTCTGGGTTGAGTTCATTTTTATCATTGGCATAAACGCGGGAGTTCTTGATGATAGGAATGATAACAGCAAAACACAGTTGGTCTGACCATGACACCATCAAATATAAACTTTGTGGTCTTAAAGCAGAGAGATGATATGGGAAATTTATGGGAGAAAAGCAATCTTTTAACAGAACACATACTTTAAGCAAATGAAATCATTCCCGTAGCACAAAGGCAACCCCCAAACAACTACAAACAGGAGAATCAAGCCCTGCATTTTCAAATGACATCATATATACTCACTTCTGCTTTCACTTTAAGTGATTTTCAGTGTATGGAAGTGAAATGTGTGGCTTATTTATCATAAAGCTAAAATCCATAAAAGTCCTTCAAATGTTTCAATAAACGTATGAAAAAGTATTTTCAAAAGGGAAGCCAACTAGCAATTTATTTTTCTCATGGTTTGAAATATGTTTAAATCAAATTTGATGCCATGATCCTTCTTAGACTCTGCAGATACTACGGGTCTCCCTGACACTTTGATTACCTTAGAGAAATATATTCATTTGACTGGATAAATAACCAGAGTTGGGGAGAAGAAAGTCTAATTTAAAAAAGAATATAAATTTGGATGTATCATACCACTTTCCCTAAATTCAGATGAAGTTAATTTAAGGCATATGTATTCTGTCATGTTTAGAAGATATATTATAATTAGTATAATATGCATTATACTGGGAAGCCAATTACTTTACTCTAAGGACATGCCATTGGATTTATCTAAAGTAACAGAAATGCTTAGAGTTAATTAAGTTTGTCTCATGCTAACAAGAAATTTTGTCATATTATAGAAAGATTTTAGATTACTAAAAGGTCAATCTGTGCTGTAAAAAAAAATCTGCACATAAATGTTTTATGAGGAATTGGCATAGAATAACATATGAACAAAACCATAATCTGTGCTTAGTCCTCTAATTGGATTTTTTTTAAGTTCTTTATTTTAATTTGATGGTTTCAGCTTTAGGTAACAGGAAACCAGATACAGGCTTTACAAGTACTGGGTAATTTAGTGGAGGTCCAGAGGTGACTCAAGCCTGGTGTTGGGCTTAACCCAAAGGCCTTTGATCTTCTTCTATGTGGCTGCAGGATGGAGACAGTGGATTCAGGCTTCTCAACTACATACTTGATAATCCAGTGGAAGAGAGATCTTTTTTGGGGGATTTTTCTTGATGTCTTTCTCTGCTTGAATTATGTCACATTACCACTTTTTAACCAATCCCTGAAATCAAGCAAAAAAACCATCAAGAAGTGGTTACTTTAGGCCTTAATTCCTGAGAAAAAGTCCTTATAGCATATGGCTGGCAGAGTGAAGTACTTTCAAAGCATTTTGGCCCCTGCAGAGTTTGAGGTCAATATTTCCAAAGCACGTGGTCTCTCTGTGTGTATGTATGGGGCGGGAGAGGGTGTTGTGTGCCTGATTAAATGAAGAAAATCACAGAAAGGGGAAAAGTAGGAATTTTACTGGGTAGGATTCCAACAATGTCTACCATACTCTGTAAACAAGTGGTGTGGAAATATTTGATAAAGTAAAGGGACATCTAACTCTAAAGGTTTGCTTTACTCTGCATAATAATAGTAACAAGAAAAAAATTAAAAATAGAAATATCATATGATCCAGCTATCCCACTACTGGGTATTTATCCAAAGAACTTGAAATCAATAATTAAAAGAGAGTTATGCACCCCTATGTTCATTGCAGCATTACTCACAATAGCCAAGACATGTAAGCAACCCAAGTGCCCATGAATGAATGAATGGATGAAGAAGATGTGGTATATGTATACAACAGAATACTACTCAGCCATAAAAAAGGCAAAATGGTTCCATTCGCAACAACATGGATGGATCTTGAGGGTATGACGTTAAGCAAAATTAGCCAGACAGAGAAAGACAAACATCACGTGATTTCACTCATTTGTAGAAGACTAACAAACACATGGATAAAGAGATTAGTGGTTACCAGAGGAGAAAGGGGTTGGGGAGTGGATGAAAGGGGTAGAAGGGCACATATGTATGGTGACAGATAAAAATTAGACTATTGGTGGTGAGCATGATGCAGTCTACACAGAAACTGATAAATAATAACGTACACCTGAAATTACACAATGTTACAAACCATTATGACCTCAATAAAATAATTGAAAAGAACCCCTACCTTATAAAAAAGTCCCAAACACCAAATTCCATATCTTCACTTAACCACTCTATGTAAAGAAGAGACCATTTGACTGCATTAGAACAATCTACCTTTTCAGAAAGTTAAATGATATCTTGCCCCTACCTCACATGATCCTACGTAGACCTATACAGGTATAAAGTTCCAGCTAAATTTACTCTTCTAGTCAAAACCTTGCCCTCACTTCCCTTCAAATGTATCATGCTTATTACACTCCTACATCTTTGCTCATGTCATGCAGTATCCTACATATATATCTTCCATGTATCAAACTGATCTTTCTTGTGAAGACTTTCCTATCTAAATCGATGCACATTGACTAGTGCCTTTTCTGATCTCCAAAGGCAATTATAGTCTAAAATATTCTATTATTCTTTTATTCAAAAGTATTTGTTGGCAACGTATTAACTGACACTCTTTTGGTGCTCAGGATATAGATAGAAATATTTTCATATGGAGTTTCTGATACGTGTGTGCATGTGTGTCTTTGTACGCGCATATCCCTCTCATAGCTCTCAAGTAAGTTTCAATTTTCTTAAGTGTTAGAGGTATTTCATAGATTTGTTTCCATACCGCAATCTAGTATAGATTTTGCCCTAGGAGAAAAGAGATTCAGCAAGAAGGTAGGAAGCATTGAAAAATGTTGTGGCTTGATTTTCCTGCTCCCATGGCACTAGCAGGCAAAAAAGGATGTTATTGAATTACGATAGCCAAGATTAGACAGTCCCAAGTAATTCTGAGAGTTTAGTATGCATTCTAAGAAACTAAAACCCCTGGTCTCTGGAAAATATTGCTTTAATTTAGCCAAGTTGTAGGTGAAACTATAAAATTTCTTTTGTTTGGTACTCTTTTGTCAATACTACAGATTTGGGTCTAATTTCATGGTTTTTGGTTAAAGTTGGTGTTTGCCCTTGACCTAACACTATCTAACTTCCCTCTCTCCCTATTATACTGATGTTATCTGTACCAGGAGGCTCTGAATGTTATATATAATCAATAATAACATTCCTGCTGCCCAAACATGTGTGTGCTCACACATGCACAAATACACACACATACACAGAGTCCCTGGCCAAACTGTAGATTACCTATCAATCTTCATGGAAAGCTCCAGTTCTTCAGAGTGTCAGGAGGTAAAACTTAATGACCTTGTTTCTTGGAGCTGGCCGTATATGTTTACTGACTTTAGTATGGCACACATATTTAATTGACACACCATTTCAAAGACAGTCTATTGAGTCACAAATTTTCCACAAGTTTCCAGAAGAGGCACTTTGCCTTCTTTCATCTAGTCTTGACAGACTATTAAATCATGCTTTTTCACGGCTTAATAACTATCAATGAAGAAAGGAACATTTTATCCTCTATAGGAACCAGACTTCCTACATACATGCAAGATTTACATTCCTGCAAGATAATGCCAGATGAGAAGAAAATTGTGCTCCTTTCATCACTTGTAGTCTGTGATGGTACGTTAATGGATATCTAGAGATAAATCATGAACAATCAGGTTTTTGTAGGATATATGGGGAGCAAAGAAAAAGTGCAGGGTAAGATGGAGTGGAAAATGTAATTGAGTACTTTCATCTCACTGAGTGATTAACGTGCTAGAGATGGCTAACTCCCATTTGAATATATTTGACTTTAAATTAATTCTTGCTTAGTGCTTGAATATTGTGTAATGCATTGAGTATGGAAAATTACAGGCACTGTAGTCCGCCCTTATCTGTGGTTTCTCATTCCAAGCTTTCAGTTTCCCCGGTCAACTGTGGCCTGCAAATAACTCTATGTCACGTGCCTATGTCATTCACCTCGCTTCATCTAATCATGTAGGCCTTGTATCATCCCAAATCATCACAAGAAGAAGGGTGAGTACAGTACAAGAGGATATTTTGAGAGAGAGACCTCATTCACATAACTTTTATTACAGTATACTATTATAATTGTTCTATTTTTAGTTATTGCTAATCTCTTACTGTGCCTAATTCATAAATTAAAGTTTATCACAGATATATATGTATAGGAAAAAATATAGTATTTATAGAGTTTGGTACCATCCCCAATTTAGGCATCCACTGGAGATCTTGGAACATATCCCCTGCAGAAAAGGGGGCATTACTGTAATCTTAACGGAAGCAAAGGTTATGCCATTTTACATTGTCGTTCATATTTCTTTGATTGATCACCTTAGTGTGCAGGTATGCTTGAATATGTTTTACGAGTTCCCACGAGTTTTGGGAAACTGAAATGTTATTTTGGGTGCCCCAGTGATGTAATATTTATACAAAGACATTATAAATAGTTTGTGCCTTTTATTGAGGAATAGTTGGGAGTATTACAACCAAAAGTTTTTAGCTGCAACTGAAAGCTGAAATATTTAGGAAAAGTCTGATCACTCTAAGGGAAGTTCAAATTTTTCAAATCATTTCCCAAACATGTGGTGAGCTGGTGTTATATTGGAAAGGAATTTAATCTAAACATGCTATGGTTTATGAGCACTGTCAAAGCCAAACACGGGGTAATGAAACTTCATTTTAATGTGCTTCTATTTAATATTTTCCAACATTTACCATTTGTTTATTAGATTTATATAGCATCTATTATCCAAATAGCTCAAGACATTGTTCAAAGAATACTAAACCAAGACTCTTCGTACAAAACTGAAAGGAATGGGAGTATAGAAGTACCTTGAGAAACCACGTGCACAGAAATAAAATCTCAGCCAGAACCTATGAGGCGATTTATCTCCACAAAATGATTTTTGATACTATATCCTTGAACTATAGTACTTTACTCTAACTGGATTATGAACTCAAGATTTAAGTACTTCTGGTTCACTTTGAGTTCTTAGATAAATTCCATTGATTTCAGGAGCATTTCTCAAAAAAAAAAAATCAAGTTTATGACATTAAAAAGCAACTGTGGAGTCTAAAACCCAGAATTTCTTAACATATTATTAAAAATCTTATATTAAAACTACTTTGTGTTTTGCAATTATAGATGAGTTTTAATAGTAATTGGAACCAGTTCTTAACCTGTAATATTGCATAGTAGTTGTCTTAAAGGTACATGGGAATGTTTTCATTCTTTGAGGACATACGCAAAAATTCTAAACAGCAACTAGATAATCTTCCTAATGGCATTCACCACGCAATTTCACTTTCCCATATTCTCCCCCAATATGGGCTTTCTCCTACTGATATAAAATCATATAATTTTAGAACAGGGTGAAACTTTAGAGTTTAGTGCAGCTCCTTCACTTTGAAAATGAAGATACTGAGACCCAGAGATTTAGTTAATTTGCCCAAGTTCGAGGTCTCAGTTTCTCCCAGAGCTGGAGCTAAATTGATTGCTATTTGAGTTATCTTTCTTCTTTAAAACAGTGCTTTTTATAAATTGCCCTTATTTTTAAAAATAACATTTCCAAGGAACCGGGAGTATGCTTAGTTCTTGGACTCACATTGTCCATTGAACTTTGAGCATCTCACATTTCCAGGTCTTGCTCATTGTGATAAACTTTGCCTTCCAGCGCAGGGCATAATGTGATCAACTTTATTTGTCATACTTTACTGATACTGCTGTGCAGAGGGCTGGATTAGGGAGTTAAACTTTTCATGTGATTTGTATTCTTGCCGTTGAACATGAATTCACCTAAGATATCTTAGAGCAAAAACAGCATAAGTCAATGCCTATCTCTCACTGATAAAGATGTCTTTCACACCTCTGTGCTCTCCCATGGACCTTGCCAATTAATTATCCACTCCAACCACTTTATTTCACAGCAGAGAATCAGAGATGTTAAGTGTCCTGCTCAAGGTGACAGCCCTTGTTAGCAAGTACTCCTGACTCTCAAGTGTTTGTTGTGTTTTACACCTGGGCTATAATTTTGAGGTTAGATAAGAAAAGGGACTGGAAATCTGGTCTCTCTGACACCAGAGCTTTGCTCTGACTTACTGTTTGATCTTGGTCTGGGTAATTAAGCACATTAAGGTTCAGTTAACACATTTGTGAAATTGAGATTATAGTAATGCCTATCTCATAGGAGATGGTGAAGATTTATTGGCAATATTTTTGTTAGGCTAACTTTCCTGACTCTGCAGCAGATCTGTCGGTTAACACACACACGCAAAAGGCTTTCATTATTACATTTCTATCATTCTCCATTATCCTGGCCATGGGACTACCTCCAGAAAAGTATTGTAAAAACTTCTAGTAAAATCATTTGAGAGAGAAAATTCTAGTGTTATACTAATTGACATGTCCTGCCCAAATTCTTCAAATCCATTACGTTTAATTCTGGCTTGAATTTATATTTTCAAGTTCTCCTTATCCAGACACATTATAGTCTTAAGGACAAAATTGACCCAGGTAGGAAATACACTAAGATATCTAAGGCAATCGCTGTTTTCCTGGGGATGAAATAATAAAGAAATAGAGAGACCTGCTCTATACACTCTGGTAGAGGAATAATACTCCTATAACACATTTTGAAGAGACGTAGACTGGCTGTGTCAAAATTGTGCAAATAGGCAAGTGACCTATTCCCCACCTCCTTTTTTTTGTTTGTTTTTGGTGAGGAAGACTGGCCTTGAGCTAACATCTGTTGCCAATTTTCCTCTTTTTGCTTGAGGAAGATTGTCCCTGAACTAACATTCATACCAATCTTCCTCTATTTTATATGTGGGGCACCGCCACAGCATGGCTTGACTAGCAGTGCATAGGTCCGTGCCCAGGATCCCAAACTGCAAACCCTAGGCTGCCAAAGCAGAGTACAAACCCAACCACTACACCACTGGGCCTGCCTTTTTGTAACCCTCCGAAAGGACCACTTTCTTCTGATTTCACCCACTTACTCTCTGCTTCTTCAATTCTTTACTATCAAAGTGTGGATAACTCCAATATTAGTCATTTGTGATATTAGTTGCCACATTTCCAATATTAATCACTATTGATTAGTTAACTGATTGTGATTTTCTTATTAATTATATTTGGTCTTGTATCCCGTATTTCAATTGAAGTGATGGCTCGTATCATTAGAACTGTCTTAGAGTTCTGTTATTTTTTTCCTCCACGAATTGCTGGGTAGAAGATCAAGTGTCAGTTTATTGCCAAGTTCTGGAAGAAGCTTTTGGAAGTGCTCCAGCCTCTTCCCCTTCACCCCTACCCAAATTTCTTTAGCAGAGTGATGAAACTGAAAACCTAGTTGTCACTCTTTTTAGGGGCAGCAACAAGAAACAGTATAATTACATGGGTTAAGCATGAGCGTTGGAAAATTATTAACATTACTTGCAAAGTAAATATAAGGTTAATTACTATGAATGTGTGCCACATACCACTAATTCTTGATTATTATGCAGATGACTGTCAAAATTAAAACATTATTTTAAACATATGCGCCTATGTGTGTGCGTGGAGAGAGATGGAGAAAGAGGAGAATGGAGGGTGTTTCCTTAGAGCACTAAAGTCTAGTCACAGGGACTGGCTTTCATATCTTTGTAAATTGTAAGTCTTATAGAATCATTAGGAATTTACACTAAAAAAAATAAAGAATAGAGGAAACAGTTTATCTTCTAATAATAAAGATTATGTGTAATGACTAAGTTTTCTTAAGGATATTTGATAAGAGCTCTGATATGAGAGTAACAAAAATCTGAAAACATGTATATTTCTTAATTTACAGTACATCATATTAAACAGAAGCATGGTTTTGAATGGTGGTGTTGTATGTATTTTTAAATGATATAGGAGAAATTCAAAATAACTTCACCCTGATGAAAAATCAGCAAAAATATGCTTTGTAGTATCTGGAAAAATAATTCATTCAGTGAATTTAAAGAGAAAATACCTTGCTGAATTCTAATATCTAGAACGAATCTTTCAATGTGTCTCTTTTTCCTAAAAACTTAACATTATATCCATCTATTTTAAATGTCTTTTAAAATAAACGTATGTTTAAAAACTTTGTAAAAGAATAATGCAGACTATTTGCCATAATATGAATACTCAGTATATAACAATACTAAACATGTTAGACAGAGTACAATATACAATCAATTCAGAGGTTAAGAATATTTTAAGAATTTGACTCTACAGTTTTAATTATTATTTATTTCTGGCTTACTTTGATCTTTTGTAAATTTCAAAGTCCTCTAAGACTATGGCAAATAATGATTGTATTTATCTATCTGTGACTACCTTGCCCGTTGTGAAATTTCCAGAGTTGTGGCATCTAACACAAGCTCAAACCCTACACATGATTCCTTCCAATGTCAGTCTCATTACCAAAAGAGTTAACTAAAGTCATCATTTTTATGCCAGCAAACATTCTCCATATTGCCGAATCAAATACAGTTCTACAGATTCCCTCCACATTAATTTCTTCCTGCAGACTTTAGATGGCTACAAGCCTTGTCTTGATGATGGTGCGGTATAAAACTACAAGAAGGAGGACCTATGCTTCTAGATTGGCTGCTATTTTCCTAATGTATTGTCAAGATCTTCAGGAGCATACAGCATCTTCCTCAATTTTTGAAGAAGAAGCATTTTCGTGATTATGCTTTGAATCATTATTAAAGGAGTATATGAATTTGAGCAATTCTTCTTTGAAACAGTCAAGGTAGGCAATTTCCAAATGTACTATTCTTCCTTCTATTAAACCACAGGTGATGAACCTACAGCAATGACCTGCCCTGAGTATGCCATTCAAGGAAATTTAGTCTACACTGTGGAATACTAAATTTCGTATTTTCCTCAAAAATCCATTGTTTTATTATAAGATCTGTGCAAAATACAAAATCCCAACAGGAGTTAGATTTTTTTGCAAATGCTGTCTTGTGCTGTAGTATCTCAAGTTTGTGCAATGGAAGTCATCTCTCTGCAGGACAAGCAAGTAGCATATAAGCATGATTTCAATTTTGATTATCCTAGTGGTAACAATCTTGATATTCCCTTTTGAGACTAGCATTCCAAAGAAGACTCGTCTATTCTCACTTTCTTGGTATCCGCCTCTCGTTAACGTTTAAATGTTTATCTTTTGTAGAAAATAGCCAGCTACGTTACAACAACTCAGTTCTGTTTATGGCTTGGGAAGGAAGAAAACTCATGAATGATTATACCAGTGTAGGATAATAAATGGCTATAAAACTAGGGGTGTTAAGACAAGATGAAGCAAGACGCTGAGATGCAAGAGAGGACAGAGCTAAGGATGTTGCTGGCAGGATTGAGGTATCTGGTCCACAGTAAAGTGTGCATGCCTTTGCTTGATGTAGCATCGCTGTAAATCAGAAACCAGGAAAGGTAGTTTCTCCTAGAAGATGCTTATATTGCAAGGATTAAGAGATTAGAAATCAGGAGAAATATCAAAGAACTGAAGGAGTAGTTCTGAGTGAGCAGGAAACAGCTGTATGACAACAGCCCTGGGAAATCTTGAAACTGCCCGAAGGAGGAAGAAATTGTCTTTCTCTATCAGTATGCTTCATGATGCTCAACACAAAATTACTGTTCAGTTGGGACTAGTCTCAAACTTGGAAGAGGAAACAAGTAAATTGTAGCTTCTTACTGAGTGTGAAACTAAAAGGAAATGAGAACTGAGGCATGAAATGCCTGAAATATTTGTGGCTAAAATTTTAAGGAAGTTGCATTGACATCTTTTACTATATTTATACTTTTTACCATATTTATTAACAATTTAGTCATTCATTCATTCCCCATTAAATGTTTTACTGGTTATAGAACTGGCTCAAACTTTTGCTACGTATATTCATAGTATCTGCATTACCTTAGTAATGCACTCTTTATTACAAAGGTTGTTCAGATAATCTGAGTTTTAGTTCCATATTCTTTCAATTGTAACTTCCTCAGCTTTATTTTCCTCATGTGTAAAATGGGAATAATACTACTGATGTCAGGGTTAAGTGGGAATTCTTTGAGATAGTTTAAACAAAGAGTTCAAGTACTTTCCACATTTCAGGCACTGTGCTGTATAATGAAGACGCACGATGAGCCTACATTTGACCTGTTTCTAGTTCACAACTGTAACATGTTTTCCTGATTGATTTCCAAATCACTGAAGTTCTCCAGGGCACTGCTTTTGGTTTATATCCCTCCCCTCGTTGGAACTAGCTCAATGTACAGTGAATAGCAAGTATTCAACAGAATAAATTTGAGTTGCTCTATATCCTTGTGAGGTAAATAGGGAAGCTGTATAATTTCTATTGTAGTCATCCCCCACAAGTCAAAAAATGTTATTTATAATGCCTGAGGGCCACACAGCTAGATTATGGCGAAGGTCAGCAAGAGTCCTTTGGATTCTTAAGCTAATGGATTCTCCCCCACCCACACCCAACCTACTACTTGTTGATTTTATGGAAAGATATTTAAGCAGAAAGACAGGATTGAGAAATTGGGGCTCTGAAAGAGATAAGCATATAATCTTTGTTTTAATGATGAATTGTCATAGAGAATTCCTGAAGATAAGCATCTCCCACAAGGAGGTACATTGTTCTACCTGATGAACTAACAGGCAGAAAGTGTATGAAACTTGGACTCTTGTTTCCTTGTCTGTGAAACATCCTTGTCTGTGCAACATAGTTTCTTTCCCTGCTAATGGATAAAATTAGTAAGGCTTTATGTAAAACTCAAAAACAAAATTAGCAATTCACTATTGAGGCCTAAGTGTTAAATACAACTGTATAAATCACATTTTTAGGCAACTAATACTTAGGCTATAAATACTGTCTTGTTTATAGGGAACGTGCACAAATATATACTCCTTTTAAATTATTTACCTCTTGAAAACAAAATGCAGGCTGTTTTGTCCATATTGCACGTGGCA
This sequence comes from Equus quagga, assembly GCF_021613505.1. NCBI lineage: Eukaryota > Metazoa > Chordata > Mammalia > Perissodactyla > Equidae > Equus > Equus quagga. The sequence goes on along the minus strand of NC_060286.1, from coordinate 27,199,995 downwards.
CACACTGTATGGGAGATGGTTTGGGGATCAGAAGGTTGTAAAGTATTGTAAATTGAATAATACTTTTATTTACCTAGTGCAGAATAAAATCGGGAAGAAAAACTATTATCTTTTACTGTTTCTTCTTTTTTCATTAAAATGCAGACATAAGATTTGATCTGAGAAACTGAAGACACTTTGGAGTTCACTGAGTTCAACTTCCCACTCAGTGCAGAAATGATGAGTTAGTTTTGATCCATACTCATCCAGGTTTGACTTCACATCTTAAAATGAATATCTCCTTAGCTGGCTTATGTCATTTGAAGAGATCTGAATGGACACTTCAGCATTTTAAGAGTAAATTTAATTTACTCTAATTTCTAAAAAGTCTACCTGGTTCAGCACAAAAAACTGCATGGAATGTCTAATTCCTCTTTTTCCATGTGGCCCTGTGATATTTAGAGAAAATTGCTGTCTCATCCAAACTCTTTTACAGTGAAATTGTTCAAATTCTTTCAAATATCCCTCCTATGATATGCTTTTCAGACATGTTTATATCCTAGTCTTTCTAGCCAGGTATTACATTCTTCTTAAAATATATATCATCCAAAACCGAACACAGTGTTTTGGATGTGTTTTAACCATGCAAAATATCACACCAAGTTATCTTTTTATTTCAGGAAACAATTCGTTTTCAAATTGATTCAGCCAAAGATTATGATCACGTCTTTTGACAGCTATACCATATTGTCTCCTCTTTTTGAGCACATAACAAATAAAAGTTTTTGGTAGAAAATTAGTTGTCCTCATTCTATAATGGGGGATTGAGTCTCATAGATTGATTTGTGGAAGTTTTCATTTATTTCTATTACTTTGCATTTCTTTTGTTTGGGCTGATTCTTCTAGTAATTTGAGATCTAATGCACGTGTGCCTATCAGTTCAGAACATGCTCTACTATAGTCTGCTGCCTGGGTTCCAATCCCGGTTCTGACACCTATTAGCTGAGTGTTTCTGGGCAAGGCAGTTAGTTTCACTAAAGTCACGCATGTGCAAAACAGGAATAATAACAGTAGCTACTCATAATTTAGATGAAGTTTGTCAAATAATTAGCTCGGTGCTTGACATGTGAAAATTCTGGAAAAAATTTTGATTATTATCTTTGTCGTTATTAAAGTTACAAGCTGTTACAGCAAGTGTGGCAACTTGAAAATATATAGCTTTTATGTATTTCTTAAGCTGTAGTAAGAAGGGTGCACTGAGAAAGACTAAGCACAGATTAGAGCCTACCTCTAGTATTATTACTAATCTCTTTAGGGTTATTCTCCCATTTGAAAAGTCCCACTAAATTAATATTCAGGGCAAACTCGTCTTACACAAAAGGTGTTGACTGCTGAGGATCATAATATTCTTTTTGGATCTTTTACACAAGTATATTTTAAAAATGTATTTCTATTTTATTGGAAAATAATGTCAAGTTTCTTAAATTTTAGTTCCAGAAATAATTTTTCCCCAACTAAAAGCCATCAGAAATACATTTATTTGTTCCAAATTTTGATATACTTCTCTCATTATATCCTATTTTTTAGGGGTTGTTATCACATGTTCAAAAACATTAATGCACTTATTCATTACACATTTTTTGAATTCATGCTATGATAATATGTTTCTCTATTCTCAGTGAATTGATAGTCCATGGGACAAACTAAACATGATCTTGCATTTTAATATTTAATTTATATAAGAATTACAATAAAAGAACAAACAAGAAGATAATGACATCTTGGTAAGATTCTCTCAGTTCCTTGAGATCTAATTTTCATGAATCTTGGTATTTAAATTGACTAAAAAGACTGAGGCGTTTCCTACAAATCTCTGCCCTGTTATGAATTCTGTTCCTTCATAGTTTTCTCTTTACGCATCTCTGTGAAGCTCATTCTTATTAACAAAGAAGTTAGAAGAAAAATAGTTTTCAATGGTTTTAAGCTTTCCCTGTCATCTCTTAACTATATCTGCCCGGAGACTGGACCCATGAATGTCCTCTTTGAATTATAACATGGTCTATAAAAATCTACTTTATTTTTGGCATGGTTAGAATCCTTTCAAGTTTTTGTTTATAATTTTATTAGGAAATATATCATACATAAAAGCTCATATATAATTTTATGTGTGTTATTTCAAATGATAATAAAATAAACACTTCACGTGTATTCCACATAACTTAAGATATAGAACATTCCAGAGGCTTTCAAGCCCTCAGTGTGTCTCTCTTTGATCACATAATGCTTTCCACCCAAAGGTAACCATTCTGGCATGTGTATTAATAAATCACTTGCTTTTCTTTACAATTTCACTGTATACGTTAAAAATCTCAAAACAATATATATACATGTACCAATATGTTATACAATGTGAAATTTTGTATAATTTTGACTTACTGTAGTGAATCGTTACTTTTGTTCAATATTTTATTTTTGAAAACTAACTCATGTTCAATTTTTAATGTTGAAAATTCACTTTAAATTTTGAAATTCTATTCTACTGATGAAGTGAGTTATAGGGCGTTGCCCGGCCTCACTAACACTTAGTATTACTGGATTCTATAATATTTGCAAATTTTATGAATATGAAATTGCAACTGTTTGTGATGCTATATTAATGAGAGCCACCTAAGGCGAGATTACAGAGAGTTTTAAGGAAGCTAATAATTTTTACCAAGTAAAGGATTACCTATTTTTTATATGTGGGATGGGAAAAGAGATTATGGGGCTGGAGTGCAAGATTGAAACTTGGCAAAAGAATAACGTTAAAAATAATTAGGAGGCAAGAGTGAACATGGAGCATCTCAGGAGCTGAAAGAATTTCAGAAAGTGAGAAATAAAGGAGGTGGGAGGCAAGATTAGAGAGGACAAGTAGGCAGTGCTTAAAAGTACTTGATAACTATTTAAGGAGATTGAACTTTATTCAATAACTAAATCAATGAAGGAAGAATTCTTACAGTGTTGTCAGTGGTCCATTAACTCCTTATACTTGAATTGTAGAGCGATTACTCAGGCCACATTATAAGAAGTAGACTAGACTGTAGGTAGAGAGAACAGTTGTGATGAAAGATTAAAGTAGCCAATATTAAGCTAGGATTGCGGGAACCAGGAGACATGCACAGATTGGAGAGCTATTTTGAAGATGAATTCGTGAGTAAGAGAACAGAAACAATCAAGGATGACAGTCAGGCATGTAGGATAAAGTAGAGAACAAAAGGAGATGACTTAACAGGGGGGTATGCAGTTTCAGGCATGTTGAAACTTGCCAATGGGACACTCAAATGCATATGCACAGTAGGAGAGGGGTCTATTACTAAGACAAGAGATATGTAGATTTAGAAGTTATTGGCTATAAACTATCTAGAATCACTCTGGACTTATAAATTTTAAATATTATCGAGTAATTTCTAATGGAGGACAAATCTTATTTACTCTTGGATTTTCAGAAAATCAGGGTATCAAAAACAATAACAGTAAGAAGTTGGCCCCATGGCCCAGTGGTTAAGTTCAATGTGCTCCCTCTGCTTTGGTGGCTCAAGTTTGGTTCCTGGGCATGGACGTACACCACTTGTTGATGGCCATGCTGTGGCAGTGACCCTCATACAAAATAGAAGAAAACTGATACAGATGTTAGCCCAGCATGAATCTTCCTGAAGCAAAAAGAGAGGAAGATTGGTAACAGACGTTAGGTCAGGGCCAATCTTCCTCACCAAATAATAATAATAATAATAACAACAATAATAATAATATATTTTTTTTTTTGAGGAAGTTTAGTCCTGAGCTAACTACTGCCAATCCTCCTCTTTTTGCTGAGGAAGCCTGGCCCTGAGCTAACATTCGTGCCTATCTTCCTCTACTTTATACGTGGGACGCCTACCACAGCACGGCATGCCAAGCGGTGCCATGTCCGCACCTGGGATCCGAACCGGTGAACCCTGGGCCACCAAGAAGCGGAACGTGCAAACTTAACTGCTGTGCTACCAGGCTCGCCCCAATAATACATATTTTTAACAAACACATGCACGTGTCTGGTAATTTGCTGGCTTCCTTACTTTGAAGAATTGCTCTTATCTTCACTGGTAACCCTGGACTTGTCCAAAACTAAATCTGTGAAGCAATATTCTGAAGACGTAGCTATCTGACCCAAGCCTTCCAGTGAACAGAGGTTATTTTGTAATTTTTTTAGGATTCTACCTTCCCTACTCTGGTCATTCTACAAAATGGCCTTCTGGAAGAGGAACAGTGACATTAACTTGTGATATTGGGATTTATGAAGAACTAACTTCATCTGTGTGACAACTTTTTCTTGTTGCTAATGGTTTCCAATAATTGGTATGTAGGTGGCGGATTCCTTAGGGACTAACTTTCAGCAATATGATGAAGCCGATAGATCAGAGTTTCTCAACAGCAATGTTATGGACATTTGGACTGGGTAATTATTTCTTGCAGGTGTGTCATGTGCAATGTAGGATGTATAGGGGCATCTCCAGCCTCTACCCACTCCATGCCAGTAATATACCCCCTTCCAGTCATGACAATCAAAAATGTCTCCAGACATTGCCAAAATTCCTTGGTGAAGTGAATTAAAATCATCCACAGTTGATTTGAGAACTGCAGCTGTAGATATTTGAGAAGGAAGAAGTTAAGATAGTGGTTCAAGCAATACCAGTTGCCTATGTCATTTAAGAGCATCCTTTTTTCTATTTTAGTCTGTTTTACAAATTCTTATTGCCTTAGCCAAAAAGGAGAAAACAAGGAGAGTTTTTGTGACTGTTTTAGCTGCAAGCTATTCTCTCAGTAACTGAGACTTGTCACCATTAAGAAGAAATGCCTGCTAAGGCAGCAGCTCACAGTATTACCTACCTTGTAGGAAACGTGCTACAATGGAGATGAGTGACTCTCATGCGTGTGACCAAATCACATGAAGGATGAAGCCACCTCAGTAAGCACAGCTGGCAGGCAGACACCTTATTCTTGAGCTTCAACAGGGACGTCCCTTGTTGGAAGGATGGGGAGGAAATTGATTCTTGACTGCTGCTTCTGACAGTAGGTATTGTAGTAAGTGACAATGTGTTTCTGCTAAACTAGAGATATTATTCTTGTGTTTGGTTTTCATTTACTCTGTCCAAATCTCTCTAGCATCTTGTGAATTCCTATTCCCCAAAGACGTAGTGATATTGCCGATCAAGTAGAAAAGTTGTGCCATTCTCTTCTTTTTTCAACTGTATTATCTGTAAGTGTGTCATTGTTTTAGAGGCTTGAGTATGTGAGTTTTCCACATCAACTTTCACACAGTGTGATGTGAAAGTTACAGAAAACTAAGCAACAGTTGTAAATTAAATTTGCTTAACCACAGTCAGACATGAGACGGATCTTCCAAATCCTGATTTCTCCTTGTACTCCTTTTAAACAGGGATGAATACTTATTTAAATCTGAGAAATGTAGAATCTAGTATCAGAAGAACCAAGTTTTTCTTGAATTATTATGTGCAATAGGATTGTGACAGATGCTGAATAAATAATGAATGAATAAGGGGAATATGATTTTCCTAACAATTGTGCCCAAAGGGCCATAACAGATTATCTTCAGCTTTTATTTTAGAAATAAACCTCTTCTGTATCTTACAATTTCCTGCTTATAAATTTGAAAATCCAACCTGTCATTAAGGATGTTGCTTCTCCTTTACTTTTTTCTCGTTCCCCATTCCTGCAAGAAAATCTATGTGAGTAAATTAATTCCCTCTGTGGTAAATGTGCTCAATATACTGTTATCTTTTCTTTTTGTTGGCATCATACAAATAAAAGAGTTACAATATTTCCTGTTTTGCATTAATACTTCTTAACTTTTAAATGTTTAATTATTAAATATTGTTATGTATAGAACTATATATCATATATGTAAGTGATGAAGCATAATAATGAAATAAACAACTATGAGCCCAACATCTCTTAGGAGAAAGAGAACGTTATCAATGTCATTGCCTCTAAATATGTGCTTTTGTCCCTCCCCCCTCCTTCCCCCAGGTAACCATTTTCCTGAATATAGTGTTTATTTGATTTTATTTTCAAATTTCACTTGATGAAATGGTAAGAAAGGGGTTCAAAGAATCTCTGCAGTTTTAAACCAGCCTGAATTATTCTTGAATATTTTCCAAGACCTTTCTAATTTTAGACTCATTCTGTCCAGTTCATTTCAGCCTCCGTTTAGATTGGACTCTGGCTCCATCTTCCATTGCTGATCCTGATCCGTCCACCAGATTTGACGTTTTGAAATGGATTAAATAAACCTGCACCACTGACTTGCCTAGGAAAATGCTCATACTGAACCCCATGGAACTTTCTGTTCCTGGAAACTTAACCTTTGCTCTAATTATGTGAACGAGTCATAGGCACCAACACCTTTGACTGGGCCTTGAGTCAAACCCACTCTAGTCACCCTAAGGAAGTTGACTTTATTGAAGACGATTACTTTTTATTTTTTGAGGAAGATTAGCCCTGAGCTAAGATCCACCACCAATCCTCCTCCTTTTGCTGAGGAAGATCAGCCCTGAGGTTAACATCTGTGCCCATCTTCCTCTACCTTATATGTGGGAAGCCTGCCATAGCATGGCTTGATAAGCAGTGCACAGGTCTGCACCCAGGATCCAAACTGGTGCACCTCAGGCTGCCGAAGCAGAGCACACGACCCCAAGGGCTATGCCACTGGGCTGGCCCCTCAATTACTTTTTAATTGAAGATCAAATAAACATGTGTTTCATGGTTATGTTTTCCTTCAGGCAAACCCAGTGCAGAATGATTAAATAAGCTGTAGCACCAAGCCACCTCAAATTACCGTGCAATCTATCTGAAGACTGTGTGCTTGCTATTCAAGAGCAACTTCAAGAAAAGTAGCTTAGCCCCACTCCACCACATCTAGCAACGGAAAGCCCTACGATACAGAAACTCTGGGGCAGCTCTTTCACAAGATATTTGTACACAGTGTGTGGGAAATCTACTACACAAAAGGGCAAATGCACAAAGATAGTGGCAAGTTTATTAAGAATAACTATAGGTAAGTAGAATCATTTTCTCCACTTTGATAAAAATAAACTCACTCTAAGGTATGTAATTAGAATTAAATCCCATTGGGTCAGCTGGCCTGGTCTATGTAGATCTTTCCTGTAATACGTCTTAGAGTGATTTCCAGTCCTGACTAACTGTTGCAAGTGACAGAGTTTTCACCTGTTCACATGGGTGATTGTGTCATAACATAATAATTAATTCTCTCTGTTAGGAACTTTTCTAGCCTAATTTTTCTCTTTCTCAGTTTTACACAATTACTTCTCCTTGTCAAACTTCAAACTTTCTGCAGTTTCAATCTTCTAAGATATTTGTACTTTCCAAATTATTTCCCCTATGTACATATGTTTGACCATGATCAACTTTCCCCATTCTCTTAGTCTTTTTCTGCTTGAAACTATGAGCCATTCAGTTCCTTTCATCCTTTAGGAATGAATAACTTAGAACAAATGTGGGCTGCAATTGAGTGACTCATAAAAATTCAGGGGACCTATGTGTGCTCTTGACCAATTGTTATCATGTCGCCCTCCCTCTCTCCTAAAAAATTTGCTTTGCTGCCTTGCACTGTTTACATCACGTAGCATTACATTTTTTTTCTCTCTCTCTTTCTTTGTTTCAGTTTGGTTTACTGGCTAAGTTTTTTTTTTTCTTTCAACCACTGACATTTTCAATAATAAATGACATTTGGTTAGTTTATTTTCATTTATATACCTGCTTTACCTCTACTTATTTCTCAAAGTTGTATCTAAGCGTTTCTGGGATCAGAATCTTTTGATTTAATTTAATTGCATATTTCATTAACTGATTCGTTACCTGAAACTGCTCTCCAACATTTCTAAGTTGATATAATCTAACAGTGGTTATACCTCCACCCTGCTGTTAATCTATTCTCTCATAACATCGTTGTTATTGCTGATTATTTATGGAGAAATGTAGAAATTTTAAGATGATATTTTCATCAAAATATACTTACTCATAGATGTTAATTAAATAGATGATGTCCTACCAGCAAATAATTTGTTCTAAAATGAAAACTTTGGTATCTTATTATTGGAAATTGAGAAAAAAGTGGCACATTGGTCTGCAAACTTCAAGGAAGCACTTTCTCACACATTACGTTTTATTACAGTAGTTTACAACCCTTGCTCTCCCTTCCTGAAATGCTCTAGAAGAATGCTGATATTTGGACCCGCTATCTTAATATCCTGTTTTCACTTAGGTGAGTTGAGTCCCAGGCTTCAGTATTTTAAAAGCTTCCTTGATGATTCAAAGTGCAGCCAAAGTTAAGAAAACTACTCTATTAGGACACCTATTTAAGCATGTATGAATATTCATTTAGTAAACGGTTCAAGACTATTGCCAATGGACAATCGATCCCATCAAGAAAGTATTGCCTTGTGGTTCAGTTTATAGACTTTGAAATCAGACAGTATGCTTTTAGAATTGTGAATGTTTTGGATCTGCAATTTTTGGAAAATTTACCTAAACCATCGAGCTACTTAAGAGTACCTCAGTTTTGTCATACATAATACTGACCTCTCAGAATTATTACAAGGATTAGATGAAATAATATAAATACGCACATAAACTATTTGGTACAATACTTGGCATACATACAATAAACTTTCTGTGAATGGTAATTATTTTTATTAGATTACCAAGAAGAGGGAAAAACTGGGATAAATCTCTGAATAAAATACTATGACTTCTAATATATATCTCTATATATGATTTATAACATATATATCCAAATGAGAGAAATAAAAACAATATATATTATACAAAAAGTAGTCTAGAAAAAAAATCTTTCAAAATTAAAAGGACATGTATTAAACATTTATCATGCCAGATATTGTGCTATTTCTATAATGATAAATAATGCAAGTTATAAAAAATAAACTAGATAATTTAACTTGAAATAAGATGGCAAGAAGTGAAGCAAAAGGTTGCTTCTGATTTCAATACTCTCTTTTGAATGAACTGAATTGACTTTCAGCAGAAGTGGTTTTCTTATTCTCTATGTACTGCATAATTCCAGGGGCATTTGGATCCCAAAAGAATAGGGAAAAAACCCACAGATAGTGGAGCAAAGAGATCCCATGGAGAGCTATAAATATACTCACTAAATTTCTCAAGATGAATTTTTTCCAAAGGGGTAATGCCTAAATCTTAAGAAAAATTAATTACTAGGAAAGTCACTCAATTTGAACTCTAGACAGTCTTACACAAAGAGATAATCAAGACTAAATGTCCACAGTAGGAGAGAGACTGAGTAAATTAGAATGGGGCATGGAAGCAGGACCGCATACTGCTTAAGAACGTGACTCTGCCAGTTCCTGGCTGTGTGGCCTTGGGCATATTACCTAACCTCTCTGCCTCATTTGCCCCACCTATAAAATGGGCAATTGCCTAGTATCTTATGAGACTTAAATGAGGTGATAGTTATATGCTTAGAAAATTGTATATGTCATCCTGTTAATACGTGCTATATGAGTGATATATTTTATGACCATTACATCTTCTATAGCATAGAATATTATGAGAGTATTCCATTATGTTTTTTATGATCACAAGAAAAAGATTATGATATTATTGATATAAAGATAAAAATAGTGTGTAGGGTTTATGATTTTAGCTATGTGAACATCATGCATGAAGGAAAATTGCAAAAAATAAAAATAAAAAACAACCATGCTAACATGGGCAATGTGCAGGAAGTGAAAAGGTAAATTATTTTTATTTATCTTACATTTATCTTTATGTTCTAATTTTCTGAAATAGGTTTATACTGATAGTTTCTAATTACAGAATCAATTTCTTGGACATTTATGCTCCCATTCAGAATTCTTATTTTTTGTCTGTCAGTTTCATAACATGTATTTTTCAAGGAATCTGTTCATTTTGTCTAAAGTTCATATGCTGTTCATAATATCTTCTTCTTATCTTATTAATGTTTATAAGATTTGTAGTGATGTCTACTACAAATATTTTCTTTTTCCTTCAGTGTTGCTAGGAGTTTATCAATTTTACTGACCTTTTCAAAGGACCACTTTGGGCTTTGTTGATTCTTCTGTTTTATCTCTGGTTTCAATTTCATTCATCTATGGATTTATCTTTATTATTTTTTTCTTAATGCTAGCACATTTTTTTTTTTTTTTACTTTTCTTTTTTTGAGGAAGATTAGCCCTGAGCTAACTGCTGCCAATCCTCCTCTTTTTACTGAGGAAGACTGACCCTGAGCTAACATCCATGCCCATCTTCCTCTACTTTATATGTGGGACGCCTCCCACAGCATGGCTTGCCAAGCTGTGCCATGTCCGCACCCGGGATCCGAACCAGCAAAACCAGGGCCGCGGAAGCAGAACGTGCAAACATAACCGCTGTGCCACCAGGTCGGCCCCAATGCTTACACATTTTCAATTTGTTCTTTTTCTAGTTTCTAGGTATAGAAGCTTATATCATTGATTTTTTCTTTAATTAAAAAAATTATTATGAAAAATGTCAAATTTTCGCTGAAGTAAAAGGAATACTATAATGAATCCCCGTTAATTATCACCCAGCTTCCACGATCAATATATTACCCAAGCTGATTCCACCTATACTGCCCCACCACCATCCTTGCTGATAAATTTTTTAAAGTTCTGTTGAGGTATAATTTACATACCATTCACCTATTAAAATGCACAAAAAGTGAATTTTAGTAAATGTATAGAGTTGTGAAATGATCACCACAACCCAGTTTTAGAACGTCTCCATCACCCCAACCTACAACTCATTTGGCAACCAATCTCCACTCCCACACTTAACCCCGGGAAGCCACTCATCCTCTGTCTCTGTAGATTTATCTCTTCTGAAAATTTCATTTAAATTGAATCACACAATATGTAGTATTTTGAATCTGTCTAGTTTCCTTCACTTAGCTTAATGTTATTGAGGCACCCATATTGTAACGTTTCATTTTATCGCTAAATAATATTCTGTTACATGTATAAACCACATTTAGTGTATCCATTCACCAATTGATGCACATTTAAATTGTTTAAGGCCCTTGGCTGTTACACGTAATGCTGCTATATATATTCTTGTATAAGCCTTTGTGTATACATTTGTTTTGATTTTTCCTTTGTTGATATCTAGAAGAGAAATTACTAGATATGTAATTTGTAAATATGTCCTTTTAGTCTGTGGTCTGCCTTTTCATTTTCTTTATTTTTATCAAACAATTTTAGATTCACACCTAAATTAAGAGGAATATACAGAGATTTCCCATATAACGCCTGCTCCCACACATGCATAGACTCTCCCACTATCAACATCCCCCACTAGGGTGGTACATTTGTTACAATGGATGAACCTACTTGACACATCATCACTCAAAGTCCATAATTTACCTTAGGGTTCATTCTTGTACATTCTATGGATTGGGGCAAATATATAATGTCACACATCCATAATGATAGGATCATACAGAGTATTTTTACTGCCCTAAAAATCCACTGGGCTGTGTCTATTCATCCTTCCCCCTGCCCCTATTCTTTCATTTTGTAATGCTGTCTTTTGAAGTAGACACATTTTTTATTAGGTGAAGTCCAATTTAACAATTTTTTACTTTTATGACTCCTGCTTTTGGTGTCATATTTAAAAACTCTTTGCCTAACCCAAGGTCATAAAGTTTTTCTATGTTTTCTTCTATAAGTTGCATAGTTTTCACTTTTAAATTCAGGCTATGGTCAATTTTTATGTATAGAATGGGGTTAGGGACTAAATTAATCCTTTTATACAGGGATTCCTTTTGTTCCAGCATCATTTGTTGAAAATTCCTCCATTGAATGCCGTTGGTATCTTTGTTGAAAATTAGTTGGCCATAAATGTCAGAGTTTATTTCTGGATGTAAATTCTTTTCCACTGATCTGTGTGCCTATCTCTAAAACAGTTACCTCACTGTTCTGATTGCAATAGTTTTGTTCTAAGCTTTGATATCAGATAGCATCAGTCCTTCACTTTGTCTTTCTTTTCAAAATTGCGTTGCCTATTCAGGGTCCTTCTCATTTCCATGTGAATTTTAGGATCAGCTTGCAAATTTCTATTTTAAAAAATCTTGCAAGGATTTTAATAGGGATTCAATTCAGTCTACAGAAAAATTTGGAAAGAATTGTCATAATGATTTAGTCTTTCAATCTATATATATGGACTTTTAAAATTTTATTTAAAGGTTATTTATTGTTATATGGAATACTATTGATATTTTTGTGTGTTGATCTTACATATTGTGACATTACTGAACTCATTGATTAGTTTCTAGCAGAGATGTTTGTGGCTTCCTTAGGATTTTTAACATTCAGGATCATATCATCTGAGAATAAACTAAGTTTTGTTTCTTTCTTTCTAAACTGTATGCCTTTTATTTCTTTTTCTTGCCAGATTTCACTGTCTAGAAAGGGCCTTCTGTATAATGTTGAGTAGAAGTGTCAGGAGCAGACATTTTTGTTTTGTTCCTGATCTCAGGGAAGAAACATGTAGTCTTTCACCATTAACTCTGATATTTACTCTAAATTTTCCAAGTGCCATTTTCAAGCTAAGAAAGTTTCCTTCAATTTCTAGTTAACTGAGAGGTTTTATCAGGAATGGGCATGGGAGTTTTCAAATGGTTCTTACATATTTATTGAAACAATTGTGGTAATTTTCGTTCTTTACTTTGTTAACCTACTGTTTACATTAAGTGATTTTTGAATTTTAAACCAATCTCAATTCCTGATATAAATCCTGTTTTGTCATGGTGTATAATATTTTTCGTATGTTGTAAGATTTTGTTTGTTAATATTAACTTAAGGATTTTTACATCTATGTTCATGAAGATTATTGGTCTGTAGTTTGATTTTCTTGTGGTGTCATGGTCAACCTTTGGTATTAGACTAACATTAGTCTCATCAAATCTACTGTGAAATATTTCCTCCTCTATGTTCTGAAAGATATTCTGAGGACTGATATTATTTCTTTTTAAGTATTTGATAGAAATATCCAATTAAGTCATCTTGAACTAGCCTGTTCTTTGTAAGAATAATTTTAATTACTGATTCAATTGTGTTACTTGTTATAACTCTACTCAGATTTTCTATTTCTTCTCTTGTCAGTTTTGGTAATTTGTATCTCTCAAAAAAGTCATTGATTTCATTATATTACATGGGAAAGAAATATATGGTTTCAAAAGAACAAATCTGGGAATTAGGGGCAGCAGAGGCAAGATGAGCTTTTCCTTTGATATTGTTAGTAAAATATTTCATATCTCTAGGCAGCTAAACTTCTCATTTTGCCGTGGAATAAAGTGGCTATATAACCTTTGAGGGATCAACAATAAAGAGAATCTTTTGCATTAGGAACAGAAGAACGTCTAGTTGAACAATAACACACTTAGTTGTTCGTTTATGGATATTTTATTTTGAATGTTCTTATCTTGTGTATGTGTTATTTTCTCACAGATTCTTTTTGTTCTGTTTGTTGATGTTGTATAATCAAGCTGTGAAAATATTTATTATAATATGTTTCCTTGCCTATTGTTCCCAGGGCAGGAAGCCTGGATAACTAGGGAAACTCAAAGCAAATATAAAATTTCATGATATTTTAAACTTTTTGGCAACTCAGTGACTGAAGAAAAAGCAATTTGGCAGTCATGGAACCTGTTTTGTTCTCATCACAAATCCACAAGTTTCCATCATTTGTAAAAGTAATAAACATTTAAGGAATTGTGGGATCATTAGCAATGCCTTCTGTAAAATAAAACATATTAAATTTATTTAACTCCATTTATCCATTATTTCTCTATTTATTCTGGATTTCTTAATGTAATAAAGTAGTAATCATTTATGGGATATAGACTAATCCGGAGGCTTTCAAATATTCTTCTCTGTGACCCATAATAAGAAATTCATTTTATATCACAACTTAGAATGCACACACACACAACACATGCACACCTCTCCCACACACAGATACAGACACACGAATGTTTCCAAAACAGTACTGGGAAAATGTACAAGTACACTTCAAAATTGCATTCTATTTCACTCTATTTGACTCCACATTTTTGGGTGGAGGGGTTATCTACTCTATTGATTTTATCACCCACTAATGGGTTACAACCCACAATTTGAAAAATATTGATGTAGTCATTGTAATTGGTATTTAAATCATGTACCTCAGAGAGATCAAAAGTGAGCCAACCTTACAAAGGCGGAATGGTAGATATCATTTTAAGACCTGTTCAGAGCAGAATAGTGAACGGCTCATTAGAATGTGCTCTTTAATATACAGAGAGAATTAGGAGATGGCACACATGCTTGAGTAAGTCTATGTGTCAACACCACTACTATTCACCATACCTATTCTATCTGTACCTTGTCCCTAATACAAGTTAGAAGGTAAAAGGATACCTAGACAGATAATTTTTGCAGTCAGGGAAACCTAAATTTAAATCTAGGCCTCATTTACTAAATGTATGATACTTGGTGTATTAGGTTCCTAGAGTTGCCGTAACAAAGTACTACATACTAGGTGGCTGAAACCAACAAAATTTATTGTCTTATTGTTCTAGAGGCTAGACGTATGTAATCAGGATGTCAATAGGGCCGTGTTCTGTCTGAATGTAAGGCAATCCTTCCTTGCCTCTTCTTAACTTCTGGTGGTTTGCTGGCAATCGTTGGCATTCCTTGGCTGGTAGCTACAGAACTCCAATCTTTGCCTTCACCATCACATGGCATTCTTCCTCTGTGCCTCTGTCTTCTCATAGTTGTCTTCTTATGAGGACATCAGTCAGACAGGGTGAGCAGCCCAACTTTCGCCCGTATAACCTCATCTTAATTAATTACCTCTATATCAAAATAAGGTCACGTTAATTAGGTACTGGGGCATTAGGACTTCAACGCATATTTTTCTTTTTGGGGTGGTAGACATAATTCAATCCATAATACTAGGAAACTCATTTCTTTACCCTCTGTTGTGTCTCAGGTTTTACCTAGCAAATATCAACCTGTTGTAAGTTGTAAGTACCCTATGAGGAGATTTGAAGAGAGGACAGTTGATGGAATTAGGGGTACCAGATGAAAAGGGAAAAAATATGTTGATTGCAAGTCAGGAAACTGCAGGAGAAGAATATTTTAATTTGCAATACCACCTAAGAATGCATCGGACTATCCAACTCAGAATCATCGCAAGCACCACTCTTTAAAGGCATTCTCATGTGAGGAGGACATTATAAACCAATGGTATTTCAACAAATAAATAGTGAAACAAAGGTGATGATTAAAAAGTTTAAGAAAGAGGAGACATGCTCTAGTTTGCTTTCAACTCCTCATTTTTACATAGAATCTCATGTTTTTCTCTTTCCTCTTCCTTGCCAGTAAATAATTCTGAATTCCTAAAGTCATCAATTCCAGTGTAACAACTGTAGGTCTGGATCACTGTTGTTTAGTTATACTCACAAGAATGCTGAGCTTTGGATTAAAAAAGAAAAAAGAAAAATCCATCCACTGTGTGGCTTTCCCCTGCTGAACTAGAGACCGGAAAATAAATGTTTGCACCTTTAATGACCTCCATTGTCCTGACTTCACAGAATCCCCAGAGGGCGGCTAATCCTTTGGAACAATACAGTACAGATGTTTCACACGATAAGAAGGCTAATTCCAGACCAATCAGAGCCACTCCAAATGTCAGTAGACCAAAATAAAGTTAAAATATGAGGCAAACAGATGCAACCTCCACAGTCTGATCCCTTTGTCAGCGGGTCATCCTACAGAAGAGGATGATATCTCTGCTTTGTTTAAGGCAATGGCAACTTTCTCCTTAGTGAGAAGTGAGCTGGCCCGGGTGTTCTCTTGTATTGCTGTGTTCACTACTTTCAGAAGTTCCCCTCAAGATAAACACTGCTCAGCATCATCTGGACTTTTACAACCCGCTCTGTCTCTGTGGAAATCACTGCTATGATTTTAAATCTGAATAATAAGTAGTTCAGTTGTGTTCAACCATTCAAAGCAAAGTTTTGACCGAGGCAGGGAAAAAGTCCCCAAATCTCCACTGTGAGATAAAGAATTCTGTTGCTTAATTGAAAAATGTTTCAGAATTATCCAGATAAATGCTGCATTGCTTTTATTTTTATGTTTGTAGTAAAAGTAATTTTAATATGACTACTAACTACCCGTTCAGGACGTGATACAAATAAAATTGATATTAATAATATATACACTTATTTCTTAACATATATTCTATTTTACAAATTACCATTTCACCTATAGATTAGTATTTTCTTGACTCTAAGAACACACAGACTTAACGATAGTTTTTGAGGGGAAAAGGGTAACCTCTTTTCCCTTAAAAGAAAGATTACATTCAATGTCCAAATCAATTGTAAGAATTTTTGTCAACTTACAAAATGTTAAAATGTGAAGAATCATAAATATTAACTTTGGAAAAAAATGTGGAAATCCTAAGTAATATATAAAACTGTCCATATTGTAGAGAATCAGTAAACATTTTGATAAAAGATTACTATTTATCCATCTTAAGATTTAGATTTTTTTGAACCAATTTAGAGCTAAGATTAAAAAGTAATAATTGTTTTTGAGATGCAGTAAAAAGATTTATATGATTCATGAGATATCTTATTATTTTTCTTTGTAAATCTAGCTTGGCTTGAAATACTGTGACCAGGCCCCCTGCCAGCTACAAGGAATGGAGATTCATCCCAAAGTTTTTCAAGTATGGGAGCCAATCGAGTTGTCGAAATAAAACAGCTGGAAGCATCGAGTTGGGGCAAAGATTGTCTAGTTTATTGCATCAGAAAAAAATTTTGCCTTACGACAAGTTTTTAGGTGAATTTCTGAGGTAAAATTAGGTAAGCAATAGGATTTTGTCCCTATTTTGGGTGTGGTGGTGGTGCAGAATAATTATGTTCCTCAGTTAGCATTTCCCTTTTAGTACTTTCTTACCGTTATTAGCACAAATTCTTGCCTCCCCAACAAATACCAGCTAAAATAGTTTTACTTTGGTTTTTAAGCCTTATTTGCTTTTCTTTTAAAATTTCTGGGTTTTCCTTTGTTGAGGTTTAAAATTGGGAACATATTTGGTAAGAATGAATAAAAAATGTGCATCCATTTAGATTGCTCATCCCATAATTCTTTTGGACAATAATTTGTATGTACTCAAGAGTTCAGTCATTTCTGGGGCGCCATAATCAGCTACTGATCAACACTGTTTTTTGACCACAGAGAAGACCTTATCTGAGTCATGGAAATAATATGAAGAAAACATAAGAAAGGATATAAATGCTTCTCTCTCTTCTCTCTCTCATTCTCTCTGTCTCTCTATCTCCTTCCTTCTGTTTTTCTCTCCTGCTCATTTTTTGTATCTCTTTTCTGATCTTATTTCCTTCTTTCATTTTTCTTTCTTTCTTTCTTTTTTTTTTTTGAGGAAGATTAGCCCTGAGCTAACTACTGCCAGTCCTCCCCTTTTTGCTGAGGAAGTCTGGCCCTGAGCTAACATCCGTGCCCACCTTCCTCTACTTTATATGTGGTACGCCTACCACAGCATGGCGTGCCAAGTGGTGCCATGTCCACACCCAGGACCTGAACCAGCGAACCCCTGGCCGCTGAGAAGTGGAACGTGTGAACTTAA
The DNA here is from genome assembly GCF_021613505.1 of Equus quagga. Classification (NCBI taxonomy): domain Eukaryota; kingdom Metazoa; phylum Chordata; class Mammalia; order Perissodactyla; family Equidae; genus Equus; species Equus quagga. The sequence goes on along the minus strand of NC_060286.1, from coordinate 27,182,256 downwards.
CCGCTGCGCCACCAGGCCAGCCCCACATTTTTCTTTCTTGGCCCATCATCAGTTTTTCCTCTGTTTCTTTCCTTTGGACTTGAGTATTTTTGCCATAAAAGATATTTTATAGTAAAGTAAGAGTGGAAAGTAGATGAACAGAAAGAGTTTTCAGGTAGGTCAGCTCAATTTGGTAAAACATTCACCATTGTATGTATCATCTTTTCCCAAAACAAGGAGCTGAGCAGTTAGTAAACCTAAACATTTACAAGATGGTTTGTCCGGTGAACATCTTTGCTTGAAGAAGATACTCCATGTAGTATACTTCTTCCAGGAGAGGCCAAAGGCTTCCTAACTTTTAGCTTATGATCAATTTATGTGCTGGCAGTTGAGAATGTACAATAATTTAACTCAGCAGGCTTGATTTTTAGAATCTTCCTTTAAACAGCTCACAGATTGAAAGATGATATGGTCTTTGCACTAAAACACCCTTATAGAACATTAATATTATTATAGTCAGTATTTGGCTGTTGACTTAGTTGATGAAAATGTTCCCATAAAAACTTTAATTCAAATCTTTCAGAAGAAATATGAATGAATATCCAAGACAAATCGACGCTAAATACAAGAGAACAGCCAAAAAAGCCATAGAAGTTTGGAATCTGTGGAAAGAAAGAAAACACTTTTTATAAATTAATAAACATTTGAGAATAAAGATGGGAAGAAAATTCAATATTTGACATCAGTTGGCCCTATAAAAAGAACAAATGGTTTAACATTCTGCAAAGTATTTCTTGGAAACAAAACCCAGAAGATCCATTAGATCTGTAAGACTTTAGAGTGAAAACTTGTGGCTTATCACATTATACAACATTAATTGTTATATGCAACATTGTGCGTTACATATAATGTAATATGTAACATTAGTTGTAATACAACATTAATAAGTGGATTGAATATTACTTTATATGAAAAAATTCGTGAGAATTATATTGAGACATTTTTACTTTCTATTTGATCAAATACTTTTTCCAAAAATATGTCTTATTTAATCTGTTCTGAAAAGAGTTATCACGAATTTCCTGGACTATTTCATAATTTGGGGCTTCTAAGTTTTAAGCTAATAAGAAAACTATGCATGAAGATAACTATCTTAACATTTGTATGATCATCCATCATAGTGAAGGAAGATTTAAATATTCTGGGAAATTTTTACTTACAGCCATACATAGAAAACTTATTTAAAACAATAAGATTTTTTTGGTCACGTGCCATATTTCCTGATCCATTGTGTTTGGCACCAGGAAAAAACTTGGCATGAGCTGCTGAAAAATCCATCAGCAACTGTGTCAACTTTATCACTTCCTGAGCTCATGCTTGCAGGAAGTGGATACAAAAGCAATGATTTAAAAGGGGAAAAATTACTCTTTGCCAATTGAAAAATAAAAAATATACATTTAACACTTGCTTGCTATCGCCTTGTAGTGAATAAACTGAGAATTTGTCCTAATAATAGACAATTAATATAAGTATCACAATACATAAAATAAGTCTTCTTCTATGAAATAAAAATGCATTTCTATTTTTTTGTTTGGTTGTTGTGAGTACTTTTGAGAAACTGAAACAAGTTGTACTAATTTAAGAGTGTATTGAAAGGGTAGAAAGAGAAAAATGATGCACAGCATGTCAAGCTCAGAAACACTATCAAAATGCTACTTCCAGAGAGAAATAATTATTTTGCTCCTTGCACGGAGATGTGATAGGTGGTCAGATTAGATGGCCAAATAGAAAGAAGATTCACAGAACAGAACAGCACGATAGCAGAAATGACTCTTCATTTCACAAGAAATGGAAATATTTAAAATATTTCCTTTTACTACATTTCGATGGGACATCATAATAATTAGAAGTGCATAAAATTCTTAAGTATTGGTTGCCTGATACTTTGATCTTTTAGCCATGAACTATAAAACAAGCTCATCCTTGGGCCCATTTCCTCAGCGTTCAGCTTGGCTACAGGCACTTTCCTGATTATTTACAATATTTGCAGCAGAGATATTAATAAGTGACCATTGCTAAATATGTATTCCCTAGAAAACAATCTTGTTTTTTATCAGATGTTTATTTCCTTTTCTACCATACCAAATTTCTTCCAAAGACCTCTGCCTTCAAACCTGACTAACTACTACAAGATAAAGTAAATACAAATATTCCTTGAATGAATTGGCAGTCAGAACGACCTAAACATTCAGGCAGGCAAACAAGGCCAAAAAAGTAGAAACAAAACTAAATCCAGCTAAGATTCTGTTTTTTCCATTCTTTTTTATTAACTCCTCTGTCTCCTGAAATGTATAGCTAAGTCCTATGTTTGTTAGACAATTTGGGAGAAAAAGAACTCTAGATTATGCCTATACTCATATACCTAGCAATATCTCAAGGACACTTCCTATTTAAATAGGATCTAAAAATTCTTTCACAGATATTTTGTTTTTGGATATTGGAATTCCTATTTCATAATGAGAATACTGAATGCAGTGACAAAAATGGCTCATCTATGCCATTCAAAGGGTAAGTAGCAGAGGCTAGACTAGAAACCATATATCTTGACTCCAGCACGCTTTGCAATAGAGCGTCCTTATGTATTTCAAACTATGGCCTGCAGAATCCTAAGGGCATTCAGCTGAAACTTCAAATGTGATCACAGAGACTAGATAGAGTGGTCCTGCTGGGATGTGCCCCAAGCACCCCAACCACTATGCAATCTGAGGAACTCTTTTTAGATTTATTTTACATATGGAAATTTCTCATAAATTTTTATCTGGAAAAGGAGGTTTGAAAACAAAACCATAGTACTCTATCGTTACTTCCCACAGATGAGTTTCATAGTTACTTAAGCAGTAAATCTAAATTTGACAAGTTTTAAGTATGAGAAAGACTGACTAAGGAAAGAGTGAAGAACTAAGCTATAGGTTCTTCAAACAGGCCTCCAACGGGATTTCATACAATAATACAGCTAAAAAGAGCTTTAAGGATCAAACTACAATTTTTTGTATACTATTAATAAAAGAGCAATCCAAGGACAAGGAGGTAAACATGAATAAAAAATGATAAATCGGGTACTTTTTCCAGAATTTTAAAATGTAAATGTACAAATTATTTTGTTTGAACGACAAACTATGTAGTAAAGTACAGAAAGTACCAGCCAATTATAGTGACCTGGTATTCTTTGTTAATCCAAATGAAAACAAAATATTGAGAGAAATCCTTCTCAACGCTCAACTGAAAGTAAAACTGCTATAAAAAAATCCAAGTTTAAGGACCAACCCAGTGGCACAGTGGTTAAATTTGCACGTTCCACTTTTGCGACCCAGGGTTCATTGGTTCGAATCCTTGGTGCGGACCTACACACTGCTTGTCAAGCCATGCTGTGGCAGGCATCCCACATGTAAAGTAGAGGAAGATGGGCATGGATGTTAGCTCAGGGCCAATCTTCCTCAGCAAAAAGAGGAGGATTGGCGGCAGATGTTAACTCAGGGCTAATCTTCCTCCAAAAAAAAAAAAAGAGAGAGAGAGAAAAACTCCAAGCTTGTACTAAAATGAGAGAAATAAATGAAATTCTCGTAAAATAAATTGAAATAAATTTAAACACAATTGATACAAAAATAGTGGGAAAGAATTCAGTAAATATTAAGAATATTCTAATATTAAATTCAAGGTTGAAATAGGCTGCTTATGGTGACAGTGAATTCTCCATCACTAGAGTACAAATGTCTGAGAAACATTTTACTCATTCATTTAATATATGCAGGTTATTCTCGTTATTCTTGATAGTTATGTTCTACAATGTCACCATAAAAACTGAACTAGTGAAACTGAACCAATTGCTCCTAGGAGAAATACTGAATTAATTTCCTGTGAGCCTCTAGTCTCAATATTTTCATCAATGGATCAATACGTAACCTATTTTAATGTGTGTTTCTGTTTAAAGACGCTTTATTTAGCATTACTGTTGATTGTTTAACATTGAACTTGCAGTCAACAGCACTATAAGTCATTTGTGAATGAAATTTACCAAACACATATATTTTCTTTATAAGACACATCACAGCGTTTTTAAGCTTGTAAGTAACACCAGACAACCCTTCAGCACTATATTTGGAGAATATTTTATACAGTGAGATCATCACCAAAAAACATAAAAATGAGAAAAATGTGGCACTACATAGACTGTGAAATGGACACATTCATGATATGAGAGCTGAAACAAAGAAGGCAAACTGTTGCCTTGTTCAATCTCAGATGGGAACATGTATGACAGGCTAATCAAATTTTTTTGCTGCTCTGTGTATATCCACAAATGACTGTAAAAATGCTGTGAATATAGATTTTGGGGGTTACAAATAAAGTTTAGTGAATAGGTGAATTCTCAAATAGGGGATCCATGAATAACGAGGATTGACTTGCTCATTGAGAGATCTCCATATCTCCAACTCTCAGCAACTATAATTGTTCAATCACTCCTGCCTTTATGAAAGTTTCTCTTTCTTTCATTACCAGGACATCACACTCTATCCAGATGTTCATCTTCCCCATATGGCTTCCCTTTCTCAGTGTTTCTTGTGGGTTCGATCTCCTCTACCGCGTTTTTAAATATTGAAACTCTTTCTGATACAGTCCCCAAACCTCTTCTCTTTTCACTCTGTATTCTCCTTACACAAACTCTTTTATACTCGGAAGACTGATAAAATTTTATCTCTAGTCCAAATCCTTCCTCTGTGCTTCAGACATATATACAATGGACTACTAGATAGTTCCACTTCAGTGTCTCAAAGGCGCCTAAAAATCAATGTGTATAAAATTGAATTTATGATCTTTCTACACAAACTTGAACCTACAATCTGAAGAATTTATGAGAGAAAGAAACTTTCATAGCATGGATTCTGAGGAATGTTTTGAAAATGATTTTTGGTAGCACCAAGTATAGGGGCAATTCTCTTTTCAATATTAAAGAACTTGGGTTCTTCAGCAAAGGAGAACGCAAACAGGAAGCATCGCGGTTCAGCCATACACAAAGCCTCCCATTTCCGGGAGCAGGGCCATCATCTTGCAAAGCTACATCATCACCATCTCTGGTAGTACAATATACAGAGCCCAGGATTCAAGGCAAGATGGTAAATGTGTCAGATAATCTCACTAGGCTTCTTCCTAGTGACCAGATTAAAAGTTGCACTGCCAGTTATGATTATGTGGTTAGAATCTATAAATCTTACATTTCCCCACAGTCTTTCAATGAATATTTTTACATTGAACTAGTAAGTTAAATTTTATAAAATACTTTTCTGATTACGTATTTATGTCTCCCAAATCTATGCAAAGGGCATGTATTACTTTTAACTGATAAAATAACTAGCATCATCCATAATTACAATAAACATAGATGATAATTTTTATTACCTTTCTATGAATCTTGTCCATTTTATCAAAACTTCTGCCTCTGATTACACAGATCAAAGCAAGGATTTATAGAGAGTAAGTGATGGTACCACTGAAGTTTCAAAATTCAGTTTGAAGAAGGTTAACCCTGAGCTAACATCTGCTGCCCATCTTCTTCTTTTTGCTGAGGAAGACTGGCCCTGAACTAACATCCATGCACATCTTTCTCTACTTTATATGTGGGATATCTGCCACAGCATGGCTTGACAAGTGGTGTGTAGGTCAGCACCTGGGATCCAAACTGGTGAATCCTGGGCCGTCAAAGCAGAATGTGCGAACTTAACCACTATGCAACCGGGCTGGCCCCTGGTTAATATAATTTTGAAATTCCAAATTGCAAGTCTTGGAATCTTGTTGGTACTCAATAAACATTTTTGAATGAATAGATAAGGCAGATAATGAGAGATGGTGGAAAGACACATTTTCAAGTGGCTAGTTTTCCATTTTCCAGACACAGAATAAGCTTTTATATATGGTCGACATTTCTTCTCATTTGATTTTTTTTGAGTCTAATTTATAACTTTGCAGCTTATGGAAATTTTTTCTGGATTCTGATAGCAAGTTGACTGATAGTTATGGTTGATGATACTACTTTAAATTAGCCTTTTCTATGTCATCATAGTATTTAGTGGGAGGTCAAGAAAGGTGCCTCAAAGGAAGATACTCAGATGACAATTTACACTGGAGGATATTTCACTAATTACTCCATTAAAATATTGAATGTTATTACATGAGTATTGACAAACGACCATCATAGCACCATACATTTGCATAGAAAATTTGGAAAAACATTCCCATGTAAAATGAAATATAAAGCCAATGATAGCAGTTTGTTTAACACATTGTATTTTTAAAGGTAACATTAGCTGCTGAAACAAGCACATCCCAAGTTTCAATGTTCCTCTGGTAACGATTCCACGATGTAATTCTCCTTGTTAGGTGGACCTTCTACATAACAATTCAGGACCCATCTCCTTCTACCATGTAGCTCTGATTTATACTAAAGCTTTGGAAGACTTGTACTTGAGGAAAGAATGTAGAGAAGGAGACATCTGCTTCTTAACCAACCAAAAAGATAATACCATGGTACTCAAAACAAATGTCATTAAAGTCATCTATTTGATGACCGTTTCTATCATTAAATAGCTAATCACTCCACTGTGAACAAGTATACTAAATATATGTAAATACTCTAATCCATTATGGAAGATCCTTGAGGTCAAGGACTTTTTAATTTTGTTTACCTCTGATATCCATTATGAGACAGGGAATGTAAAATAACCGTGATCAATATGCTAAATACTGTAACAGAAATGAAGAATGCCTTTGATTGGCTCAATGGTAGACCCAATATGACCAAGGAAAGAATCGGTATGCTTGAGAAAGGTCAGTAGAAACATACCAAACCAATATGCGAAGAGATAAAAAATGGGAGAAGAAGAAGAAAGAACTCCAAGTCTGTGGGACAATTTCAAAAAGTATAGTATATACATTACTGAAATAGCAGAAGGAGAAGAGAGAAAAGAAGCAATGAAATATTTGAAGTAATCGTATCCAAGAAGTTTCTAAAATTAGTGACACACACGAGACTACAGAACAAGGAAGCTCAGGCAGCACTAAGCAGGATATATACCAAAAACCACACCCAGGCACATCATTCAAACTGCAGAAGACCAAAGACAAAGACAGAGTTGAAAGAATCCAGAAGGAAAAGAGTACATCTTACCTAGAGAGGAACAAGAATAAGAATTAAAGTGGACTTTTTGTCAGAAAGTATTCAAGCAAGAAGTAGAATAAAATATTTAACTTACTGAAAGAAAAAATTCCATCAATCTAGACTACTACATGCAGTGAAGTTATACTTCCAAAGTAAAGGAAAAATAAAGACTTTCTCACATAATTAAAAACTAATGGGGATTTACATCCAGCAGACTTATTCTGCTAAAAAGTTTAACAGACATATTCAGGAAGTAAGAAAATTACTTAGCTTAGAAACTCAGATCTACAGAAAGAAGGAAGAATGTTGGAGAAATAAATGATGGCAAAATAAAATCTTTATTTTCTTATTAATTGATCTAAAATAGAAGTGTTTGTTTAAAGTGAAGATAGTAACCATATTTCGGGTATTATAGCAATTTGGTCAGAGAAATGAATGACAGAAATGTTACAAGGCATTATGGAAAAAATTGAGACTACTCTTGTTATAAGTTATCTGTAGTATACATGGAATACAATAGTGTCATTTGAAGATGTATTTAGATTGGTTAAAAATGGATATTGCAAACTCTAATGATAACCAACAATTTTCTTTTAAAGAAATGTAGTTGATATGCTAAGAAACTGAGATAAAATGTTGAATTAACATGAGAGAAGGCATAAAAACGAGGAGGAAAGTAAAAATGAAAAAAAACCGCAATGAATACAAAATGTTGTAAAAATAGTAGTAAATATCCAAATATAGCAATAATTACTTTAAATTTGAATTATGTAAATACACCAATTAAAACATAGATAATATCATAGTAGATTAAAAAAACCAAACAACCAAACTATACATTGTTCATAAGAAACCTACTTAATGTATAAAGGCTCTTGTGGGATAAAAGTAAAGGGGTAAAGGAAGATATACCATGCTAACCTTAATCAAAGGAATACTGGAGTGGTTAATATTAATTTTAGAGAAAGTAGACTTCAGAACAATTATCAGGTTTATTGTTGGCTCTTTGGGAAAAAAAAAGGTGGTTCTTTGAAAAGATCACTAAAATTTATGGACCTATAGCCAGGCTATCCAAGAGAAAAAGAGAAAAGATCTTACTAACAATATCACAAATGAAAACTGGGCCATCATCACTGCTTCCTGGACACAGAAGGAGAATAAAGAGAACATTGCAAACAACTCTATGCCCACAAATATAATGACTTAGATGAAGAGTACCGATTCCTAGAAAGACAGAAACTACTAAAATTCACACAAGAAGAAATACATAATCTAAATAGCCTTATATCTATTAAGAAAATATTATCAATTAATAACACCAAACGCCAGCCCCAGATGTTTTTATTAGTGAATTGTAGCAAATAGCTGCAGAGGTAACGCTTCCTAACTCATTCTATGATGGCAGGATTGGCCTAATACTAAAACCAGACAAAGACATTACAAGAGAGTAAAACTACAATCAACTTCTCTTATCAACCTAGATTCAAAATATCTCAACAAAATATTAGAAAATACAAGTTGGCAATGTATAAAAATTTATATACACCACAAACAAGTGAGATATTCCAAGGATGCAAGGCTAGTTCTACATTCAAAAATCAACCAATGTAACTCACCCCATGTACAGACAAAAGAAGAAAAATGTTATGATGTATCAAATGATGCATAAAAAGCTTTTGACAAAATTCAACACCCATTCATCTTAAAAAATTAATCTCAGCAAACTAGGAATACAGAAGAACTTCCTCAACTTGATCAAGAAAATCTACAAAATCCAACAGCTTTCATTATACTTACTGGTGAGAGAATGAACAGTCTCCCTAAGATTAGGATCAAGGCACTTGTATTCCCAATTTGGACAAGAAGTTCTAGACAGTGCAATGAACAATAAAAGAAGAAAGAAAATGATCTTTTTTCACCAATGGCATGATTGTCTATGTAGGAAATCTCAAAGAATCACCCAAAATCTCCTGCACCTAATAGTGAATATAGCAAGGTTTCAGTATACCAGAATAACATACAAAAGTCAATCACTTTCTTTTGTATCATCAATGACCAATTGGAATTTGGAGAAGGGGTGAGTATGATTTACAATAGTACCAAAGAAAGAAAAATTCAGATATATATCCAAGAAAATATATACAGGATCCATATGGAGAAACTTTAAAAACTCTGATGAAAGAAATCCAAGAAAATCTAAATAATGGAAATATTCTGTGTTCATAGCTAGGAAGACTGTCTTTTATTTTAAGATGTTTTATATTTTAAGATATAAATTCTGTCCAATTTGATCTATAGGTTTAATGTAATTTCAATCAAAATCCCAAAAAAGCTACTTTGTAGGTATTGACAAATTGATCCTACAATTTATATGAGAAAGCAAAAGACCTAGGATAGCCAAGACAATACTGAAGAACAAAGTCAGAGGACCTTCACCACTTGACTTGAAGATTTATCGAGCTACAGTAATCCAGACTGTGTAGTACAGGCAAAAGGATAGATGCATAGATTACAGTAACCAAATAGAGAGCCCATACCAAAAGATTCATACAAATATGGTCAACTAACCTTGACATAGTATTAAACACAATTCAATGGGGAAATGATAGTCTTTCAGAAAATGGTTCTGAAACAATTGGATGTCAAAAAGAAATGAACCTAGACACAGAACTTACATTTTTAAAAATTTTAATTCCAAGTGGACCAGAGAGCTAAATATAAATCTCAAAAATGTAAAACTTCTATAAGAAAACAAAGGAAAAAATCTATGTGACCTTGTATTTGGTAATGTGTTTTCAGGTACAACAGCAAATAACAATCCATGAACAAATAATAAGCTAGAATTCATTACAATTAAAAATTGAAAAGATAAGGTACAGTCTGGAAGAAAATATTTGCAAAAGATCTATATGTTAAAAGATTTTTTTCAAAAATATATAAAGAACTCTTACAAATAAACAATTAAAAAAAGTGGGCAAAATATCTGACAGATGCCTCAACAAAGAACACGTGCCACATAAGCATAAGATGCTCAACATAACTTTTCATTAACAAATTGCAAATTAAAACAAGATACTACGTTAAGAAAGACTAAAACCTCCAATCTGACAATATGCCTGGCAAGGATGTGGAACAATCGGATCTCTCATTCATTGCTGGTGGGAATGTAAAATGTTACAGATGGTTTGGGAAGACAGTTTGATAGTTTTTTTACAAAGCTAAACATATTAACATACAATGCGGCAAGTACTCTACTTGATATTTACCCAACTGATTTGAAAACTTGTGTCCACACAATAACCTGCACATGAATGTTTATGGAAGCTTGATTCATAATCCCAAAATACTGGACGCCACCTTTAAACAGTGAATGCATACAGAAATTGTGATACATCCATAAAATGTGATAGTATTCACTGATAAAAAGAAATGAGCTATCAAGCTAAGAAAAGCCATGGATAAATCTTAAATTCATATTGTTAAATGAAGGAAGCTGACCTGAAAGTCTACATATTCTATGATTCCAATTATATGATCTTCAAGAAAAGGCAAACTACAGAGAAAGGAAAAAGATCAGTTGTTGCCAGGCATTCAGAGTGATGGGAGGATAATTGAATAAATGACATATTTGGGATGGTGAAACTATTCTGCGTAATACATTTGTCAAAATGTATACACAATGGTGGATTCATTTGTCAAAACTCATAGAACTTTAAAGTACAAAGAACTGTTTCAAATTTGAAAATGTGTGCAAAAAAAAAAAACTTCAGGAGATCAGGAATATGAGCACACAAAATGTTATCAAAGAGTCTCATTTTGTTACAGATGTATAAAACAACCTCAGGGTAGGAGGTTGGGGAAAATGTTGTTGACCAAAGTAACTTTGGAAATGAAACGTGTTTTAAGACTAAAGACTAAAGAAACTACACATGAGACCTGTACTCTAGTTGATAATTTTTCCCCCCTGGGGGTATGGGTTAATAATTTAGACAGTGATATACGTGTACACATGTATTCTGGAATTGAACAACTTAATAAATGGATGGCAGAAACCAGGGCCTCACTGTTGGAATGAGAGTTTACAGACAAGAAAGGGTAGAAAGCTAAAATGTTCAGTGTAGTAATGGATGAGAGTTGGAAATATCAGTAAGGACTCAATACTGATTTTTTCCTGATACTGATATCTGGCTTAAAACATATATAGACACTTGTATATAGAAATGCTTACATATATTACACATGCATATGAGTTCATATATTTTCTTGTTTTGTCAGCTGATATAGCCTAGAAGCAAAGACATCCAGTAGCAACTAGTACATCAAGCTTCCAGATCTTAATTTACAATGTTATCTTCAATAAAAGGAACCAGGACCTCTGGGAAAATGGCTGATTTGTCCAAGGACAGGGATAGAAAATATGCAAGATGAGCTTGGGACACCTTGTAGTATCTGAAAGTACGGAGGTATTCAAATAAACAAGAAAAAAAAAACAGATAATATGGGACAGGAGCCAATTAAAAGAGCTCCCGGGGCCGGCCCTGTGGTGAATGGTTAAGTTCACACTCTTCTTAGGTGGCCCAGGGTTTTTCCAGTTGAGATCCTGGGCATGGACCCAAGACAGCTCATCAAGCCATGCTGAGGAAGCATCCCATATAGCAAAACAGCAAGGACCAACAACTAGAATATACAACTATGTACTGCAGGGCTTTGGGGAGAAGAAGAAAAAGAAAAAAAAAAGAAGATTGGCAATAGATGTTACCTCAGGGCCAATCTTAAAAACAAAAGAGCTCCCAATGGCCAAAACTGGAACAATTTGAGCAAAAAATTAGAACTGGATTATTGGATTATAACCCAAAGTATAAAAAAATCCATGGGTACATACTGATATAAATAAATGACTGGATATTTAAACTATTGGTCAAGAAGAGAGAAATATCCTGTACAGCCGAATTTCAAATAATTTATGTAGATACTCCACTCTCAGGGGTAGCATAATTCCCAACTCCTTAAGTATGAATTTCCCATAGTGACTTCCTTCCAAAGAGTACCATATGGGAAAGGGTAGGAGGAGTAACTTCACAGTACAGAAACTTGGCAAATACAATGTTGGCCAAGTGATTAAGATCAACATTAGTCATGCTGATTGTATGCATCCTTGATATAGGATGACAATGAAACTTTCCTCTATAATCTTCCTCCCTAAAACACATAACCCTGGTCTAATCATGAAAAACTTCAGACAAATCCAATGAGGGATGTTCTAAAAAATACCTGGATAGTGTTCCTCAAAACTCTCAAGGTCATCAGAAACAAGGAAAACTTGAGTAATTGTCACAGTCAAGACGATGCTTAAGAGGACAGGGCAACCAAATGCAGTGAGGTATCCTGGATCATATCCTGGGAGAGAAAAAGGGCATTCAATAAAAACTCAGGAGGTCTGAATAAAGCATGGACTTTGGTTAATAACAATACATCAGTATTGGTTCATTAATTGTGACAAATGTACCATGTAAGGTTAATAAGAGGGGAACTAGGTGAGGAGAATGTGGGAATTTTCTATACTATCTTGACAATTTTTCTGTAAATCTAAATGTTCTAAAATAAAAAATTCACTTAAAAAAGGTTGAACACTTCCCTCTTTTCCTCAATCACTCCACACATCTATTCTATTAACATCTGTTTACGCAGTCATGTCTGTCTCCAAACATAACCCATGCCTGTTTCTAAATGTCTTAGTCTATATATGTCTTAGTCTGTATATGTCTTGGTCTATATGCTCTAGAAAGAAGAGCTTTAAGTAAGCATTAAAACGCTGATACTCTATTACTCTATTTGTGAGATGCCAACTCAAGGATGTGAAGTTGAGGAAATGACAAAAAATGTAAATGATGCAAGGAAATAGGTGAAACCATGCGATATGATGTGTTGTGACACTGGCCAATAAGAGAGCAAGTTGTTTGACAGGCATATTTGCTCAGCAGCAGTGAAACCATATTTAGCATTGGATCATAAAAGGAAGAAAAGAGGGGAGATTTATCTTACTAGCTTTATCCTGTTTCACATTTCCCAGTGTTTAAGATTCTCTATGGCAATTATCATTTGACCCCTATCAGACTACTGAGGAACCATGTAGTGACATTTCATCCCAGTCAAGGGAAGAGTGATGATGTGGTATGAGTAGGGTACCACCCAAGAGAAAGCAATAGCAGTTGAGGGAAATAAAGAAGGCATATGAGTAGTGGTGAGCTGCAGTCAGATCATAATGGCTCTCAAGTGCTGATTCCGCACATCTCTTCCCAAGGACATGTTCAGTGACATCACATTGGCAGCTTGAAACTTGTCCTGGTAGGAACATTAACAGCACAAAAATCAGCACCACAATAAATCAGGATTTCTTGGTTTGTTTGGATAGCCAATTTAGCAGCACACCACAGAAAGAAAGGTGTGCATCTAAAGAAAAACCCAAGCCTAAAAATTTTGTTCTATCTCCACTATTCTCACATTAGTTCAAGATACGTGTACCTCTTGCTTAGACTCTAGTAAGAGCTTCCAGTATGTTCTGCTTTCTTTCTCTCTTGCTTCCCTACAATTCATTCTCCAAGCAACAGCCAATAACATTGTTAAAATATCAGCAAGGACATGCAACTCTCCTATTTACTATCACCCAATGGCTTCTTATTTAGAATCAAACGTAACTTGTAAATTCGTTAAGTGATCTCGACCTTGATTACTTCTCTGTAATCATCTTTCACCACACCTCCTTTCCATCAGTTCCATTGGTCTTCTCTCTGTCCTTCAAAGGCCCCAGAATATTCCAAGATATTTCCAACTTCGGAACAGTGAGCCTGCTGTTCATTTTATCTGAAAGACTCTCCAAATGGCTAGCTCTTTTCTGTCATTTGAATCATAGCTCCAATGTTCCCAGCTTTGTAAGGGATTTCTTAATCAATCTAAAATGATATCCCTCCCTCTTTCTCTGTCTTTAATTCCTTTCTTATTTCTTCCAGTATTTCTCCTATCTTAAATTAAGATTGTAGTTTTTACTGTTTTCATGCTTGTCTTTTGTCTCATCTATGCAGAACACTCTCCACTGGAATGTCAGATCCCTTTCAGATGACCTGACTCTTGTATTTCCATTGCTTAGAATAATGCCTGGAATATACTAGGTGCTAATAAATATTTTCTTTTTCACTGAATGTGGAATAAAATGAGGAATGGGGCAAATTGTAAGGCTCAGACCCACCTGCTACTTTCAAGGACTGCTGAGAATTCCTCATATCAGCCGAGAGAAAATGGGAACCAGCTAAAATAAGAATTTCTCTTAGTGAGTACTTAGGCCATATTTGGTCCTGTGATTATGTGAATTATGCAGTCAGCTTTATACCAATATATAACAACGCAAGTCAAGTATATGAAGCACTGCTACTTCTTTAGATGAAAGGCACAAATTATGGAAGTCACAATTTATTTAAGGAGTGAAAAGCATGAAATTAGAAAATGGGCTTGCTATACATGTAAAATTTTAAAGTGAAAGAGTGAAAACAAACCAAAAGCTTCTTAATATCACTTCTAATTATCCAGATGTTCTTTATTAGAAGAACAGTGCTTATAACACAAAGGATTTATTTCCTGCTGATGGTATGATAAAATTGATCCCTTCATAAATTGTTGATAGAATTGTACAATTCTTTTGAATAGCACATGGCTAATAAGTTTCAAGCTATAAATTCATATAACCTTTACTGCAGTAAATGCTTTTCTGAAACTTGTCTAAGAAATGATCAAATACATGAGGTTGTGATGGAGAGAGAGGTTTATACATGGGCATATTTCTAACATAATTATTTATAATAGAAAATAATGGAAAAAATTAAAGTGCAAGCTAAGCACCTTATGGTTCATAAATATAACAGAATATTGGACTGTTCTAGTTCTATGAAAATTAAAACACATTATTAAATTTTATAGCATAATGATGAAAGCAATAATATGAAGAAGAATGACAGGATTATAGGTAATTATAATCCTTTTGTCTCTTTTCTAATTTGTTTAACTTGGCAAGTACTATTCTAAGTTGAAATATATTTACAATAAAATGTTAGTTGCTTTTCAGACTCTTTGCAAATATCATCTTTCTGCAGTTTGTAGAATCTAAGAGTTAACAGGTTAACTCATTAGAATCATTTAGAAAATTATTACATAGACACTTAAAATGTAGACCTTTAGTTAGTAGAAAATTTAATTCAGAACAATATTATTCTCTGGAAATAAGAAAAGTAGTAGTTTTTACTTTACTGCAAGTAGCTGTGTGATCTTGGTGTAATTGCCATACCCTCCTTATATAAACTTGGTTTGAGGACTGTGGGTGATCAGAATTTGCCACCCCAAAATGTGTCTCTTTGGCTTGATTATTTTTAAGAGCAAAAGACTCAGAAATAAACTTTGACCTTCCCCCTAACTGCATAAAAGAATTTGAGATAGAAGGCCTGTTTCTGGAAGGAGCTATCATCATAGATAACTACACTGAAACATGAGCTAGGTTTGATAGACAAGGAGGAAGCTAGCAGGACCCATTTTAGCAAAGTCCTCCCCATATCTCATTGTCTTTGCAAGGCATGGAAAACATTTGTTTACCAAACATTTGCTTTTCCATCTCCATGTGGATTGCCTTTCCCTCCTTTGAATTCCAAAACCACTACCCCCAATATCCTCTTTTGTATTTAGCTGAAGATGGTATATAAGATGGGGACTTTGGCCATTTGGATGAGTTACTCAGTTTTCCTCGGTTCCTCCCATGTATCCATGTTATTAAGCTTTGTTTAATTTTCTCCTGTTATTCCATCTCATATCAATTTAATTCTTAGACCAGCCAGAAGAACCTAGTGGGTAGAGGAATAATTCTTCCTCCCCTACAGGATGTTATTAACTATAAGATTTTGCAAAACACTAGCCAATGTTTCCAGATATAGATGTGAAATACTATGCAGTTCTGCCTCTGAGATTTTAGTTAGAATTTTGTCTAAGCAAAGAGGCAAAAAATTGAGAGCAGTAACTATTTCGGTGAATATTATGATCCACCAGGACTCCATTTTAGCCAGGAAAAAAATACATTTCCTCATTTTTCCTCCTCCTTAACATAAAATATCATGGTACACTTATGTTTCCATATTCTAATGCTTCCATCCCTTGTGTTTTCCCACCACGGAATGGTGTACAATACAATGGTATCCAATTGCATACCATTATAAAGAGTACGGACTTTAATAAAAGTCTGAGTTGCAGTATTGGTTCCACTGTGACTAGTTATGCAGCCTTGGACAAACCATTTACATTTTCTATGAAAATCCAAAGTTTCCTTGCCTCAAAATCCAGAGATGATGTCCACTGGGCCTGATTTACTGTGAGGAACAAATAAAGTATAATTCCTAAAGTGCCTGGGATGCAGTAAGTGTTCAAAATGTCAGTTACCCCCTCCCCATAATCACCTGCTGTCTAACCATGTGCAAACTATATTATATTCTCCTAGGATCAGTGACTACATCACATAGAACAACACAGAACACAATCATTTATATTCTTTGCAGCATCTAGTACACTGCCTTGAGCATTGTACATACTGTCTCTATAAATATTTGTGGACAGATTTACTGACTATGAGATGTCTTTTATGGTGTTAGAAGGCTGTATAAATCAAAAACATTTTATTTGCTTTTTTCTTTTTTAGTGTTATTTTTTCACAAAGCTTATACTAATTAAAATTCTATTAGTCAACGTAGTCCCTCTAAGAGACTGGTTGGCAGATTCTTCTGTTAAAATCAGAATAACTAAACAGAGGACACACTTGATGTTGCTGTTCTATTCAATGCAAACACCTTCATAAAAAGTGTACGCAAATAATTACCATGTGCAGTGCTTAAAGGCATAGAAGCCAATAGAGATGTTGGATTTAGGTAAAGGCACCATGGTCTTACTGCCTGTCAAGATTGTACAAATACACACTAGGGTCACTATTTCTTTGAGAGCTGGTGTTGTTTTTAAAAGGTATGTATTTTAATGTGTCTCATATCACCAAGAGATTTTACCTCCATAGTAACTGGGCAGAGGGTCACAACTGGGTTAACCTGAGGAATAATATCTATACACCATTATTTGGATGCAAATTTCCCTCCGTGATAGCAGCTTGTTGAGGTTATTGATAGTCATCATCTTCATCCCACTGTGAATGGATAACATTTGATAAAGAAAGGACATTTGCAATGAGACTGGCCTGTTCCTAAAGTCATTTGCTGACTGCTCCCAACATACATTGGCTCTGCAAGCCAATGTGTACACAGACTTTGGCTGTAGTTGGAATTCTGGCTCATTGGCTGCCATTACTGTGACAGCCATTTATCATAGAAACAGAGCCGTGTATGAAGTTATCCTCTTCCAAATGGGTAGAAATGTTATTAAAATCAAGCTGAACAGCAACTCCCACTCACTCTCTTCCCCTATACAGCATCTCTAACATCCAATCAAGTGAACTACTAAATTGCTTTGAAAGAAAGTGATCAGGAATAAAAAAGTAGCTATTATTATAAACATGACTGACGTGAATTTTGTATTTATTGTGGATTTTAACTTAATGATGTTGTTGAACCTACATTCAATTAAATTTCAGTTGCACTGCTAATGATCCCCTAAAATTAATTATACAATACCAGTTCACAGGCTAAATGCATTCAGGTTATCATGACTTACACTCTTGTTAAGATCTTTTCTTGCTCAAGTTTCTTCTAGGTTTATGCACATAAAAATTCACACAATAACGTTATAACTGTCATTTTCCATTCAAAATTGAATTTCATAGTTTGTTAGCAATTCAACAAACATTTGGTGAACTCCAATTATATGAAAAACATTATGTTGAATATTCTGAATAAGTCAAGACTCTTTGTCTCAAAGAATCCATACTCTAGTTAGTGTTGCAATGATTTTATTTAATTCCTATTGTGACTATAATATATATATTATTTTAATGAAAATGGTAGAAGTCACATTTATTAAACATTTTATTTATGTTGGGGACTGATTTGTAAATATCTGGTGGTATACTGCAGCGTGCATGGCCATTGGACTCAAATATTGTAGTTTAAATACTCATTATGGGATTCAATACCCATGGGTGCCTAGAATAAGTCAGTTAGTCTTCCTGAACTTCATTTGCAAAAATGTTGTGATGATAAAAAACGGCTTTCATTGTTGTTGTAAGGACTAGAGATAATGTATTTAAAGCAGCAAGAATATAATGATGTATAACACAAATGGTTGCTATTTTCATATCATTATACATATGCTCAGTATCATTTAAATTCTCAATGAAAACAACGCTAAAATATGGGTTTTATCTTCATTAAACAGACGAGAAAACTAAGGCTGAATGAATTTTAAAAATCTTCTCAATTTATCATGATAATAAGAAGGAGAAATTGGTTCTCAGTTTACATTACTCTCCTTTTAAAACCAAAACTCTGTCTGTTACACTGTGTTGGCCTGAAAGCAATGCATGTTGGAAATCATTTGCTTGGGTAACAATCAATCCAAGATTGTCAAGTCTTAGCAACTACAGCAGAGAAGACTTCGGCCCCCATCAATATGGTGCCAAGGACCACAGTGTACAGATTGGTGTTTAAAATCAACAAGACCTGGGGAACTGCTGAAGTCACAACTAAGGGGATTGGTCCATATGATGGGATGGGCCACAGCAGAAGGGACGTTAAGAAGATCTTCGTATCCATTGTGTCTCAGGTCATAGTTCTGAGTCAATACTAGGAATGCTGGAGCAGAATCCAATTTCAAAGGAAAGTGGAGTGTATGTATGTTTGTGGGTGTTTTGGAATTTGATGGATGAAGCCAGATGTCCAAGGTGGCCACAGTCTTGAAGAGAAATAAGTAAAAACTAGGAATTTGGAGCAGAGGGAACAGGTTTCAGCAGAAATTTAAAAATATGTAGATGACTTTAAAGACAGAGCAGTTAAATAAACATTTTGAAGGAAAGCTGGCATAAAACAGTGAGTGGAAAGATCCTGTTTCACCCAAACTCATTCAAATTTTAAAATTAAGGGAAAAAGCCTAAATAAATTGCAGCGCCATTAAAACAAAATAAATCAGTGTGCCATTTTTTTGCCTCATGGCCCACAGGACATGAAACCTTGTGCTACAGTGAAGGTCTGGATGAAAAGGCAGGCATGACAAGAAACTCACACAGTGCTAGATCTCAGAGGGCACAGACAAGACAGTAGACTACTTCTAATAAATTGAGTATTCCCAAAGTATAAGTAGGTTGTATTTTTAATGGCTCAAGTCCCAGTGCAGAGGGTAAGGTGTACGTGTATATGTGTGTTTGTGTGTGTGTGTGTGTGTATTTGTGAGGGGCCAAGGAGGTAAACCTGAAGTTCACTGATTCCTGTCACCTGCAACTTGATCAAGCAAGGCAAGGCAGATCAAACATAGAAATAAGAGTTGGAAAGGTGACTCATATGGATCCTCTCTATTGTCATTATGGAATTACTATAATAAAAAACTCACATTTATGTACATTTTATATATCATGTGTTATATATGCTCACACATATATGTATGTATATGCACATGCACATATACATTTTACCAAATGAAATGAAAATTCGAGGAAATGTTAAATGGAGAATGATGATAATATTGGATCAACAAATAGGAATGGTCAATGAGATAGATTCCAGAAGTCATACATGCAAAAAAAAGATGTTATTTTAGAAATCATTCCATAAAATTAATTGCATACATGTAATGTTCTTTAAATATATGAATAATAGCAACTTAAGAATATAGTAAATTATCCTTAAAAGAAATCCATTACAGGAAAAATTCATTAATTGGCTACATATGAGTACAATAGAATGTAGATAAATTATGTATATTTCCCTAATTACCAAATTTTGGAAGACCATTGGGTGAGAGCAAACAAACTTGTGGATTTGGCATTTAATTTTTATAATTTAAATCAGTTAGGATGTTCTTGAGGCAATAAATATTCATATTTCTGCTTTATGATTTGTACGGTCACCTCAGTAATTCTGAGGATGTAGACTATTACATAGATTATCTCTGTATATAATTCTAGCACTCAATAAAATTCTAATATATGATTTATTTATATGCCTATACTGATCAAGAGTTTCATGATGGTAGCAGTTGAACTCAGAGGAACTGCTTGGTTCGCTAGGATTTTTATTGCTTCATGAACAGGCCAATGGTACTGAAGGAATTCAGGATATTCCATCTCAAAACATGTCACTGGCATGTTGATGATTTTGAGTTAAGGGCACTTGAAACACAGCAACTACAAGAAGGGAACTCTGACTTTCCTTTCTCTTCTTGAAAGAGGAAGATAAAACTCCCATATTAACAGTGCCCTCCTTGTACTAGGAAGAAGAAACATTTTTATAATGAGACATAAGAAGTTGAAGACAAGAGAAATCTGTGCAAACATACCTTATTAAAATAACTCCCATCTTCCTTTAATGTCCGCCTATATTTTAGTCACTTTTCCACAATTACGACTCTTTGTTCAAGCTGGTATATAATCACTTAGGCCTAGTCAGTTCTTTGGGTCTTCGTTTTTCTTGTGAGGACTCCCATGTACAGGTGATTCATATGATTTTCTCCTGTTAATCTATCTCATGTCAGTCCCAGCCAGAGACCCTAGGAGAGTGGAGGAGAATTTTACCTCCCCTGTAGTACAGAACAGAAAGTCCTGAAGTAGATTTAAGGACATATGGCAATTTAATATATTCTAAAGATGAAATATCAAATTAATGAGGTAAAGGGTTTTTTTAAATAGATGGTGTTGCAACAATGAGATTGACCTGGAAAATGATAGAAATGGGTTCAAATTTTAAACAATATATCAGGATAAATTCTGATTGCAGCAGACATCTAAAATTGAAAAAACAACAAATAAAAACAAAAGAAAACAAATACTGGAAGAAAACCTGAGTGTATTCTTTTATATGAGTGAGGAATTCTCTAATTGTGACTCAAAACAAAGAGGCAACTGAAAAATTTGATACATTTTACTTTGCAAAGAAAATAAAAACATTACTTTTGCTTAGAGAAATTTACCACAATCAAAGAGAAAAAATCAACTGCACTCAAGAAATTGCACTATACAAGGTACTATCTGGTAGAAAAAAAACACATAGAGAAAAGTTTTGATTCAGAGAACCTTTGCTTCTTTTGTCTTTGAAGTGTGACCAGTCTTCCTTGGTTGTTTCAAAGTTCAGAAAAATTCAGTGAAAGATTGAATTAAAACATTTTTAATTTTTCTCATCTGACAGTTCATAGTTTTGAAAAAAGATTGCCCTCCCATTTTGCAAATTTTTATAATTGTAATCAAATAAAAATGACCAACCTTAAAATAATTATACAAATACTTAAATTACAAACAACAGCAAAAGTCTGAGAAGAAATCTCATACAGAAATACAGTATTTTATGTAGCATCAATGCTGTATTTTACCTAGTATTTAAAGAGGAGGAAGGATTTTAATGCTCCTTCCAACATTTAAAGATAAAATGTAATCATTGAGATAGGATGATATTGTTATAAAGCAAGTCAACATTCCTGGTAGAGGGAATAAGTAATGCAATACATACAACTTGCCTTGCAAAATCACCAGAAAAAGAATTTTAAAAAAATTTACAAAAATCTTTAAGGCTCAGGAAAGTTACTGGACAGAGTAAAGCAGAAAGTTGTGGATTCCCTAGGTACGCAAACATCTTCCAACATAACAAATCACAGCAGCGCTTATACATGTAATGTAAATAAAATGGTAAGCAATTTGAATTTGGTTCTGAAGGACCCTGCAGATGAACCAGTGCCCAGATAAGGAGAGGGTACCTTGGCTTTTAATGAAGGAGATTCAATGTGTCGGTTCTTTTGAGACTGTGCCGGAGGGATCAGCTATGTCAACCTCATACTCAGAATGGTCTGCATGTTTATCAAGACTAGTTCTTTTCCTCTTCGGCAGCCAGACTGGGAGCTGGAGCCATATGGTCAATGACTCACTAGGAAGGCAAAGAAAGGGAGATTTAGGATACAAGACTAGCATTGATCAAGCCAGACAAAAACACAACTGTGTAAAATTAGAAAAAAACAAACAATTCTCTCACCATATTTCCAGTACAGCTCCACTAATGGACATCCTCACGTCACACTAGACACTCTGTATTTATTTTTCTGATGGATTTCCCTATAATCTGTTTCAGATTATCTTGACTTGCAAAAATAATTTTTTTCCAAGATTGGGGACCACCAAGGAACTACATAGGCCCACATACAAAATGTCATCCTTCTAGTCCTGAATTTAGAATATTCTTTAATTCAGTTGTTCTTTCCACCTAAAAACAAACACCCACCTCCCTTCTCTCCCTACCAAAAAAAAAAAAAAACTTTTCTAAGTAGCTGTGGGTAAGAAAGATGAAATTTCACTGAAGTACAAAGTTAATCCAGCAGTTTTGGGACAGATTCACGTTTTGGCAATTCTTGATGTCATTTCTACATTTCTGTAAAACCCATGAAGCCAAAGGACCTACTACGTAGCATATTAATATTGAAGGGCCTTTGTATTAAAATGACCCAGAGCAAATAGAGAGGCTGGCTGTTTTTCATGGACGATGGTGCTTACAAATGTGCTCTTAAATCTCCGGTAACTGACACACTTGACTGCTTTCAGGTAGTGTTTTTTAGGGTTAATTCTGCTTATCTTGGTCCTAACTCAAAAGGAGGACAGGGGAAACACCCATTTGAGTACCTAGTTTTGCCAGGGACTGTTCTAAGCATTTAAACACTTTATCTCACTGAAATCGCAAAAATATCCCCAAGTCAAGTAATTTGCCAAAGGCCACCCAAAGAGTGCTTGGCACATCAGTTTAGATTAGAGCATAAATTATACGACTACAAAGTCTATATATGACCTTTCTATTTTCTTAGAACAATATTGAGGTTAAAGACGTTTTGCTACAACCTGAGAAATTCTGTAAGGGGTTTCAGGACTTCTATAATTGGTCCTTTTCTCAAGTAAGTTAAATGAAGTCTTTTGAGACACTGAGTGTGGGTATTTAGTTTGATCAGTTATTAAGTCATGATTGTATACCTATAACACCCTCCTCTGTTCATTAGTACAGTTGATCACAATTACCTGTGTGTTACATAATGTGTTTATGTAAAATAATGATGTCATGATATTAAATGTCATTTTATTGAATGAAGTAGTGATAACTTAAAAGGGAAAGAAGGTAACTATCCCAAAAACATTCTCTGAGTACGGAAAGTTCAATGTTTTAAGCTCCTTTAGTGCCTGAATGGGGTAGCCATGTGTTCAGTCAGTCTAATTGCTCTCCAACACATGACAGAATGAACATGCAGTACACAATCCTGTTGAAATTTATTAACATCTCCTTAGAAATGCAATAACTTTAAAATTGTGTTAGTTTTTCATTTTTAAAAATTAATCTATTCTGCTGTTATTTATTAAAGTGAAAATTCATAGAAAACCACACTTACAAAATGCTATTGCTAAATTTGTCTTGGTGGCATCAGTGCCCAAGGAAAACTTTACATTTGTAAAAGATTTCATCAATAATCAAACAATTCAGAGAAAGAAAGTATAGGGGAGGAAGAAATGTTCTTCCACCCTTCTAGGTTCTTCTGGCTGGTCTACAAATTAAATTGATATAAACCAGAATAACAGGAGAAAATAAAACAAAGTTTAATAATATTTATACATGGCAGAAACCCATGAAAACTGAGTAACTCACCAAAATGGCCAAAGCCACCATCTTAAATACCATCTTCACCTAAATACAAAAGAGGATGTTGAGGGGTAGTGGTTTGAAACTTCAAATGGAAGAAGGCAATTCACATGGAAATGGAAAAGCAAATGTTTGGTAAAGAAATGTTTGTCATGCCATGCAGAGACAATGGTACATGGAGAGGACTTTGATCAAATGGGAGTTGCTAGATTCCTCCCTGTCTACCACACCTTGGTCATACCATCCTATAGTTATCTATGGTGATATCTCCTTTCTGAAACAGGCCTTCTATCTTAAATTCTTTTAGACAATTGGAAGGAAGTTCAAAGTTTCTCCCTAAGTCTTTTGTTCTTAAAAATAATCAAACCAAAGAGACATATTTGGGTACAGCAAATTCTGCTCCCTACATACGGGAATCCAGAGAGATTATGGGAATGACAATGAGCAGCTGCCAGGACCTGTTCAAGTCTTTCCCTTTATGATGTTCATTTTATGAGCCTGGATCAAGTTGACTGGATACAGAATAGGAAAAGAAATGGAATTTAACCTTGAGGACAACACTATCTTTCACTTATTTCAAAACAGAAAGGTTCATGATGGAGCAGACTTTTGTAAGGCTTGCCAAATTTGGAAACAATTCACTGCAATATGTGCATAATCAGAAAAAAAATATCTACTAATAAAAATAATATTACTGATGCTCTCAAGCCAGCTGTGTTTTCGGTGAATTTAACTCAGCTTCCACATGGAATTGCTTTAATGGTAAGTATAATGAAGGTATTTTCCTCCTGAAAGATACCCAAAGGACACTGCCCATAGGAATCATTTCATTCAACGTTGAATTCTGCAATGGGAAGCAGCAGCTGTGAGAGTGTTGTCCAGCTGCTCCATGAACCCCGCCTATGGTAGAAGGCGATGATTTATCAAGACGTGACAGATTTTCTCATTAAGAATTTGGCCAGCACTCTTAAGGAAAACAGCTAGACATGATCACCCTCCAAAGTCGCCAATGTGGTGAGTGTGAAAAAAAATGCATTTAGCAGACTCCAGAAAACAGGAAGTAACATTGAAGATGTCAGGATGTAGATTAATGAGGACTGTAGTTTTCTAATTGGTGTGTGTTTCTATCATAATGGTGACAGAGAAGCATCTAACTGGATGATCTCTGTCGCAAATATGCAAATTTGACAGAGTCCCAGTAAACTATGGGCTCTGGGATACACTTTAGCTCCAAATTCTAACATTAACACAGGCCCCAAACAAGTTTATTGGAGAAACAATACAGCCCATGACTTGTAAATCCGTAATGACATACTTCATGAGGATTTAGAAACACTTGACTTTCAGCCCACACATTGTGAAATGAAACACAGACATACTCCTGCCACAGACAGCTTAATAATGTACTCCAACTGTAGGAAGAGGGCTTGATGAATTATAATCATGACTTTCAAAGTAGCCTAAGACCAAAACCACATGGGTCAAAAGAAATGTGGGATGATAAGCTGAGAAAATGACAAGGTGGCCCATCATGGGTGATAACTGGGAAAGATCCTCTGAGGAAACTTGTAGAAGACAGAGCATTCCCATCAGCCCAGACCTCTGGGCAACTTAGATACCTTACTAAATACCATCCAGATTAATGTCCTCCAGAAAGACAAACATCCTTTTCACTTAGAAACATAACTGGCCAGCACGCAGAATGGCAGTAAGCTAACAATTTTGTGAGTTAGGGTTTTCTTTTGGTCTCCATATATCCCAGACTTGATGCCGAAGGAGCCAACATCTCAAAGCTCCAAGCAAGCGGAGACAAAAAAACCTCCCCAAATGATCTCTGTCTTGTCAAAGTCTACTCCCTCTAGCCAAAGGACCAGGAGGAAGACAGCCTAGCAAGGCAGGCCCTTTTAGACAAAAACTTTTCTACTCCAGCCAAACACCACAGAAAAAACCTGCAGCCTCAGCCCCACCACCAGCAAAGGCCAAGTGGGGAGCCTAGACTTCCACCCTTCCGGGTCTATGGCCTACCCCTCAGGTCAATCATGTCTCTATCAAAATCTTATTTTCCTCTCACTTCCATCCCTTTATCTTGTTTATTTGTTTCCTGTTTAGAACATATCAATCTTTGACATTAAATGATATGATGAATTATTGTTACATTTATTTTTTTCTCCCCTATGAGAACTTAAATTATTTAAGGGCAGCAAACTATGTCTGTCTTGTTCATCATTGTGCTCCCAGTACAAGAATAGTGCTAGGCATATAATGAGCACACAATAAATATTTATTAAATGAATTGACACATGGAAGGGAAACACTTCTTCTTTAATAATAAAGACAATAATCTTACTAGTAATAAAAGTCACAACAGTTTGTTAGATCACATAATGTTTTGGTATGAATTAAGAAATACTGTAATTTTTGTTTCAGTAGGAATCGTATGTATCTCACAAATTAAACAAGGTACTATATTAAAACTTTTAGCATAATAAGTGTCATTTCTAGATGAGGATACTGCTGTGAAAAATTTAAGTAACTGTCATGAAATCATACCTCTAGAATGTTTTGGCTCAGAGTTGAACTTTCAGCTTGAATGATAAACAGCTATAATGTTGTTTCTCCTCAGTGTGTCCCAAATGGGAATTCACAGACCAGTGCTAATCATCTGCTTAGAATCACATGAAAGTCTTTTTTATAATGGAGCTCCGTGCACTCCTCACTCAAATTCCAGTTCAGTTATTTTGGACAAAATTTTGAGGCAACTTTTTAGGTTTTTGGGGGATGCTGATGCAAAGTAAGGTCAGTGAATTAGTCAGAGTTAAGCAAAGAGACAAAACCAATAGCGCATATTTGTATTTAAGTATTTATACACACACACACGTATATAAAGAGATTTATTATAAGGAATTGGCTTATATGATTCTGGGGGCTGAGAAGTCCCAAGATCTGCAGTTGGCACATTGGAGACCCAGGACAGCTGACGTGTAGTTTGAAGGCCTGACAGCTAGAGACCCAGTGGTGTCCATTCTAGTCCAAAAGCTGGCAAGCTTGAGACTCAACGAAGAGCAGACTTCTCAGTTAGAATTAGAGACAGGAAAAGACTAATGTCCAGCTCAGCAGTCAGGCAGGAGAAGTTTCATCTTACTCAGCTTTTTGTTCTATTGAGATCTTCAACTGATTGGATGAGGCCCACCCACATTAGGGAGGGTGATCTACTTTACTCCGTCTACTGATTCAAATGTTAATCTCATCCAGAAACACTCTCACAGAGACACCCGGAATAACGTTTAGCCGAATGTCTGGGCACCCCATGATACAGTCAAGTTGACAGACAAAATTACCATCACAGCCAGGACAATATAAAAATTATGTTTTACCATGATTATACAATCAGTATTGGCCAGACATTTTGATAAATATTTTACCTAGATCATCTTTCAGAATAATTCTGCAAGCTAAATATTATTACTGTCCACATTTTACAGGTGAGGAAACTGAAGTCAGGGAAGAAAACAACATACCTAATTTTAGATAGCTAGCCAAAGGCAGAGGAAAGATTTGAAGTTACATTGTTAACCTTTATGCTGCATTCTTTATGAGGTCATCATGCTGCTTCTAAAATTCATATCCCTTTTGGGGCAGATACATAAGGATTATCTTTTCCTTTTTGGTTATGGATAAATGTATAATTATAATTCTGGTAGAACACAATTGGCAATTGAGTGATTTGAAGATATTTTTAATGTCTATTATATGGAAAACAACCAGAGAGAGTGTAATACCACAGCTAGTAATAGCATGCTTGTTTCTATTCCAAGGGCTGGAGAGATTAAGTAGGTTGGAGGTTACCAGAAATGGAGAAAACCATGTGGAGGAGAGGTTCTGCCCACAACAGTTGCCTCTGGTAGAAGAAAGCACCAGGCACATCAACCTGCTGGGAAAGGGTGAAGAGTACATATCAAGCTCTTACATTCTTCTCTTCCTCCAGACTTCCGCCAGTGCTGCTCTGCATGCTCTGAATCCAATAGGACACCAGAGGTAAGGGAGTCCCATGGTGTAATCCACAAAGGACAGACTCCTGGGATGCAGAGCAGAGAGGAAAAGAGCAGAGAGGGGATCAAGAGAGGAAACAGGAGATACTCAGCAAAGGCAGGTAACTCTTCCATGAAAAGCTATCTTGGTGTTGATGAGATGGAGAAGAAATCAGTTGGAATCAAAGAGGCCCTGGGAGTAGAACCATAAACACCAAAGGGTCACGGAACTGCCCCCTTACCCAGTGGAGAGGAAGGCTTAGGCTGCACATCCCCCAAATGGGCTCATAGGGGTGTCAGAAAGCGCATAGATTCAGTTAGCTGGGTTCTCATGGTAAGCCAAGGTAAATATCAGTGTCAACTGAGTGTTTTGTGCATGGCTTCTACAAGATTGGGTGAAAATGTCCTACTCCCTAATCCTGATTCATTCCTCTGAGAGCAACAAGTCGAAAGATTTGGCCATGATAAATTTGTACACGGACTACTCGTTTATTACAAGGCAGCTTCCAGTTGTCAGTAGATTCTTTGGAATAAATATCGAACCCCCTTTAAACAAAATCCAATCTTTTTTGAGGTATTATTATCTAATTTTATAGGAACAAAATACAATAAGTAAAGGCATTGGTTCATTCTATATATTTTTCCATTTATGTTCTATGTTCGAATTTTATAAAAATAGAAGGCAAACAAAAAACATACTTTAAAATACATACTTATTTGACCTAGAGGTTAACAAGGTAACTGCCCATGCTAGCTATGAAGCTTTCTAATTAAAAGGCAATTATAAGGATGATAATTTACATTTGGATAGCTTCATCAGTTTCGATACTTTTCATTAACAATGATGCTATTTCATCATTTATTCGAACAATGCTAGCCAAATATCTGTAGGCACTAATCCCAGTTGTAGGCTCTGGGGAAATCATAGTTTACATCCCAGCAAGGGAGACAGAAAAGACTAAAGTGGGAAGAAACTTCATGCATTGAAGAAATAGCCTGAATTTGCTATGGCAAATTTAGTAAGGGTGACAAAGGGAGAGGATGCAGTTGAGAGACAAAAAAAGCAGATCACAGCAGGATCCGAGGACTGTGATGAAGATTTTGGTCACAGAGTGATGGGGAGATAAGGAGGCCTCTGAGCAGGTGAGTGGCGTGGTCAGAGTTCCACTTTTTAACAATCCCTCCAGCTGCTGTATGGAGGCTAGCTTGTGCAGGAACAAAAGAGGAATCAGGAAAACTGAAGCAATGTTCCCCAACTAATTAGAACCAAAGCCAGGATTAGAATCCAACCATACTTACTCAGAAAAGATGCCTCCCATCATTATTCTAAATGTCTTCCCACGCTCAGGGTTTGAGCCATCTTTCTGTTTCCTGAACAAACCAAATATTTGCCTGCCATCAGGCCAAGTGTAAACATAAACCTCTTCATTAGAAGCATCTGTGCTGTAAACACTTCTGAAAAAAAATTTATGATGATTTTCTTTCCTTCTGAAAAGGACAAATGTAGCTGTCCACACCTCCACAGGGTTACAGAAACAGAGGTAGCTGTTTAGGATCCCTAAGAGTCTGCACAGAGGCTAGGATTACAGAGGTAGTTTTGTCTATAAATTACCATGTGGCAGTACACACATCATGAAATTATTTCTAACTGTGCTCATGTCCTTTGGGAAAATGAATTAACTGCATGTGCGTATCTGAGTACACATGCCTATTACAGAACTCTAAGTGGGGGTAGAATGGATGAAATGAACGTTCCTAAATGAATTAGATGTGCATTCTATCTTTGGCTGTCATTATGGACTAAAGGCTTGCGTCCCCCTAAAATATGTATGTTGAACCCGCAACCCCCAGTGTGCCTATATTTGGAGATGGGGGCTCTAAAGCAGTAATTAAGGTTAGATGAGGTCATAAGGGGGACCCTTAATCCAATAGGATTAGTGCTTTTATAAGAAGACACACCAAAGAGCTTGCTTGTCACTGCTCTCTTCATGCAGGCACAAAGAGGGCATGTGAATATGCAGCAAGAAGGCAGCTGTCCAATAACCAAGGAGAGAAGCTTCACCAGATACTAACTCTGCTGCCATCTTGATCTTGGACTTCCAGTCTCCATAGCTGTGAGAAAATTAATTTCTGCTGTGTAAGCCACCTAGTCTATGATATTTTGTTATGGCAGCTCAAGCAGACTAATATAGCTATTGAGAAACAGAGGTCCCTTTTTTGTTTGATTTTTATTATTTTGTCTTGGGTGTGTAGACTAAAGCCAATAGACAAAGTCACTTCACTACTAGGAACCAAATCTAACTCTTGCTTCATGAATTACGTAATTTCATGCACTCAGCTTTCTAAAAAAACATATTTTAATGCAATAGTGGAATTTCATAGCATATCACAATATTAAATTTGGGAGGACATACAAGCCCTAAAGTTTTGACAGGATTGATTTCTCGAAAATGGGAAAAGTAGTAACTTTTTACAAATGAGTATTTCGCATCTACTTTCCATTTTGGGTACTAAAGCAATTATATTCTCATTTTAATCTCATTTTATACCAAAATGATTCTAAATGCCTTGATGATTCATTTCAAAACTTGAATTATTATTGTGCTTAATCCCACCTACACTGGGAAGTTTCTGCTTCATCTCCCTACTGAGGGATGGGTCCATGTTTCAGCATCCTATGGATGTATAATGTGAGTTGTCCACTGTTACACTTGGGGGTGAAAGTAGGGAATACACAGATGGAAAATGAGCTGGCAAGTTTCCTTTTCGTGAAGGATGAAGCATTGGAGGAATTCCAGTAAAAAGAAAAAATACCTCACCAAGGAAATAATCATTCACAAGCCATGTTCTATTGCCTCAGAACAAAGGAAGCAGTCTCTCTCCAGGCACATATTGACGTTGAAAATAATTCGACTCCAACACATGACAGGGAGAACCATCGGAAGCTCATGCCTGGGAGAACCAAAGCCCTTTGGGAGAAAGTTCAAGGTCAGAGTTTTCGAACACTAGACATAGACCATGCATTTTAACACAGGACATTACAGATCCAGTCAAATCTCACCCCCACCACACACACTTTCTTTATACATATTAAATTGTTAAAGGGAAATAAAACAAAACTTCCATATTAAACATCCATTATATTTTATAACATATGTCCACATCTTTAAGGTGGGCTGAGGTCAGATTGATTGAATGCGTTAGGTGAAAATTGTAACAATATAGCACATCAACTTACCCCAAAAGAGAGCTCTAAATTTGGGTCCCAGAGTTCTTCTTGTTTTAAACATGTTAGTAGTTGGCAGAAATGTTGAGGAAAGAGCTCTAAGAGAGGAGTTATTTATTATATCTTGATTCAGGTGATGCAAAAGTCAATTAATCTCTATAAGCCTCAGGTTCTTCATTTGGAAAATGTACGGAATAACATACACGTCATGGAACGGGGGTGAAGACTGCATGAGGCAATTGATACAGAGTACCTGGCATATTGTAGGGGCCAAATAAACCATAGTTACCCAGGAGCATCTTCCTAATAGTTACCAAAATCTTCATCTTCAATTTTATAAATTGTTATTAAAGAAAGCATCTCTAGAGAAGAGGAAAGAGATCACCATGACCATGGACTAGATGGTACAGGAGGTAAGCCTTATAGAGTTATTAGAAAATCAACTTTAGATTTAAGGAAGTGCCATGGACGGAATTGTGCCTTCCTCCCCCCGAATTTATATGTTGAAGCCTTAGCCTCCAGTGTGATTATCATTGGAGACAAAGGCTGTGAGGAGGTGATAAAGATTAAATGAGGTAATAGGGTGGGACCCTTATAAGAAGAGAAAGACACCAGAGCTCATTCTCTCTATTTCCCCCTTGGAAATCATGAAAGATTGTGCAATTTCAACATGCATCATACTTCCATTATTAAGACTTAATGTCATAGAAGTTCTTTCTGATCAAGATTATTTTACATGCATGAAAAATGCCACCAAAAATGCATGAGTGATAGCAATAACACATATTATTAGTATAAACTACCATAGTGAGAACAAATGGCTATATTTGGAAGCAATTGGCTGTCAGAGCCATATTAAAGAAAACACAAACAGAATTAATTTATTCAACATGCTTATGCTTCATTAGACTTTTGATTTAGTCTTTTATGTTGCCAGGAGCCAGGATGCTTTTATTGAGTCCTTTTTTTGAAATTATGTGCAAAAGATTATCATATCTAACAGAGTACTTTCACTCTTAATATCTGTTACTGCTTGGACATATTGTCCTGCATACATATATATTCATATGCATATGTATATATAAGTATTTGTATACGTGTGTGTATGTTTGCATTTATTTGTAT
The DNA here is from genome assembly GCF_021613505.1 of Equus quagga. Lineage (NCBI taxonomy): Eukaryota > Metazoa > Chordata > Mammalia > Perissodactyla > Equidae > Equus > Equus quagga. The sequence goes on along the minus strand of NC_060286.1, from coordinate 27,149,856 downwards.
CTTGGCAAAACTAATATGACTTTTTTCGTAGAGACGCAACATTATTGACTTATTTTTACTGAATGAGTTTCCCATACTAAAAAGAACAACTCACATTTGTCTGAATACAAATGTCAGAAAAAAATATTTAAGGCGAAAGTTGACAGGTTGTTTTTTGCATGTTCAGTCTATTTTATATGGAAAATATGGATTAAGAATGAATTTAGGAGCTTCCAATGTCATTTCCCTTTATCTAATTTAATTTGAGCTAAGGAGTGGTTTTCTATCCCAGCCTTATATAATTTTCCTGGGCTTACTATGCTAATCACATCAAGGGAACTGTTCCATTCTCTCACTACGTCAGGAGCCACAGATAGAAATTCCAATCTAGATTGGCCATGCAAATTCCTATGATTTCTCTCTCTGGTAACATATTTGGGGTATTTGGGTTATTGATGTTGTAGCACATTCAAAATTAACACATCCATTTTCTGAATGCCAATTGTGTATCTGAAATATGCACTTTCTATGTAGAAAACATGTTATGGTCTCACAGCTACTTTGAACATGTGTCAACTATTAAACTCTATTAGATTTGAGGTTTAGATGCCTACCTTCCCAATAAAACTGTGAGACCCTTTAGTATTTTTTAGCCTGATCATTTTTTAATTCCCAGAGTGTAACAGAATACACAAAAGAAGGATTCGACAAAATATATTGAATTAAAAGAATCAGTTACTTAGAAAAAAGAAATTCCATCTCTTTTTTGATAGCCTGCTTTGACAAAATGGCTGTAAAGCAATCGATGTGCAGATCTCTCTAGGATGATATTTAAACTCATAGGAAGATCGCCTGAAATATCCAGAAATAAGATATGCTAAGAATGTTTCTCAACAGGGTTTCCATAAATCCTCAGTTTTTAAAAATGTCTGCTGATTATTTTAATTATGTAAAGATACAATATTCCAAATTACCTAAGATTTTACCGTCTGAATGAATGAGAAAGTATCTCGTGTGTGGCTGCACGTCTTCTTGGCCTTATTTCTTATTCCAGCCACTGCTGCTGTGGGCAGTTTCACACAGGCTTGGAGCAGCTTGGCACAAGTGTAACCTGACAGGGCCTTGACAATGCACAGCAGGTCCTCTGACTTTTGCCCAGAGCTCCTTTGATGCTGAGTGTGTGTATTCTGTGAAGGGTTTGGCAGCCATGCATGCACAATACTTACATGTTGGAGGGTGAACCAAGAGATAAATGATTTTCCTTTTTACTCCTGGGTTGGGTGGCTCTGAAACATACCAGAAGTTTTCTTAGAACTCTCTTGGATCAAGCAAACAATTCTCCCTTGATGTGGCCAATTCAATAACACATTTTTGGATGAACTTTCCCAAATATTCTATATGCTCCAAGGTCCTTTACTCTGGCTCCCTAAAATCACATTGCTGAATCAACTGCTCACATATGAGCCTTTGCTCAGAGTCTGCTTTGGAAAAATCCAGACTAAGACCTTGCATCTCCTTGTTATTTAAAATATTCTTGGTGCCAAATGGTTCTGCCAAATAGCAGAGGGCTAAAAAACATCATAAAATAATTTAAGAACCAGATATTATACTAATGTTAAAATCCTAAAAAGGGAATGAAAATGTGACTTCATAGCATATTTGAATTAAAATTGTCCAGGAATTTGAATAAAAAAAAGTGATGAGAAAGTTGCATTATCTCCAGTGCTGAGTAGTAAACACAAAACAAGTTCAAGAGTCCCTCTAGCTACAGCAGTTAGTACCAAAGTCACGTGTGGGCAGCAACTTAAATTTGCAGAACTGAATCTTCCCTTGAATTAAATTAATGTTATTAATTTGAAATGTATTAGCTTTTAGCTCACCTGGTAGTTAAAATTTATATTTGTCTTTGTTTTTTGGTTATATAAGAATTATAAGCATAAGGAATTTAAAATTAGATCCACGTCTTCATTTGTTTATGTAACAGTATATTAAAATATTTTAAGTCAAAACTAGGGGTTTATAAGTAGATTCCCCCAAAGTGAGGGGGTTATGTTCCCCCCTCCATTTATTACCCAACTTTCAGAAACTGTTCAAAGGTGAGGCACGGGACTAACTTCCCTGGGGATTATTTACCACGATTAATAGAAATTTAGGAACCAATTTCATCAGTGAATATAATCAAGGATTGTCACTTTAGATTACATCATGGCATTTATTTTTATTAAAAATGCAATAAATTATTCCCGGCAGCTTTCTCTGAGTTTTACCAAAGAGTTAGATGACAATGCACATCAAACCTAAAGTTCATCCACCTGAGAAATCTGTCTGCATTCCCTCAAGATCAACATAACCCAACAGCTGTTTCTGCTTTCTGGGTCATTGAGAATTCATAAACAGTTTCTTCTTTCCTGGTTCTCTTAAGCTTAAATACTCCTATAGTCAAAAAAAAAAAAAATTTTAATAGAAGTTTCGTGAGCAAATCCAAAGATAATAAATATCAAGAGAACGCAATCCTCTACAGAAGGCCCTTTTGGAAGAACTGAAGAGAACTGTGGTAGGCTTTGCAGTCACACAGACCTGAGTTCAAATCCTTATTCTGTCTACACAACATGTATGGCCTTAAAAACCTACATACCATATTTCGAGTCTCAGGTTATTCAGCCGGAGTGTAAGGTAAAGTAATATTAATTTAAGTAGTAGATGCAAATATCTTTATTTTTTACACGGTATCTAGAATTTATAGAACATAGAAATAATGAAATAAATAAATATATTTGTATAGCATATATATGATATGTGCCTTTAAGTTTTTCTCTGGTTAATGCTCTATAGTAGCCTGCTCTCTTTGCCTAGAAAAAGAATAAAAATAAAATAAGAAAAGATTTTGAAACCAAGTTATACATCAATACAGGCTTTGTACACACCGAAGGAAATAATGTATTAAAATGTCAAATCACAGTGCCCAGCAAAGAGTAACTACTCATTGACTTTTAACCTTAGTTTCTGAAACATGAAGAGAAGTTAGGATACTGTTACCTCAAAAAAAAAAACGAATAAAAATCAAAATTGTTTTTAAAACTGTTACTGGCCAAATAAAAGGAAGCATCAAGTGAACATTAGAAAAATAAATGACTTGAGGAGAAATAGAATTTATTCTTGTCAAGCCACAGAAATGGCTTCTGATGATCTGCTGAATGTGTGGGAAAGATATGGGCTGACTTGAAAAATTGAAGTAAACCCAGCTAGGGATGGACAGAAGCCCCACCAGCCTGGTCTGGGCTTTTTTCTAGTGAAGACTGGTGAAGAATATCATCTGGTCAGGCCTCTCACGTGCAATGATCAGCATCTCCTTTTTTTCCTTTTTTTGGTTGCCCTCATCTCATTCAGTTCAAGTTTCAATGTTCCAGCCTTATTCCAGCAGAATCTCATTGGTCTTGTTTGAGTCACAAATTTGACTAGGAAATGGGGATAGGTTTTTTTTTCTTTTTTATTGCCAACTCCATCAGGTCTTCACAACAAAGCGATATCTGAAAATCTCCCAAAGGAAAGCTGGGTTCCTCTTCCCAGAGGAAGGGGGTGTGCCTAGCAAGGCCAAAATTATAAATATTTACTAAGGCTCCAAAGCCTGTTATTCTCTCACTTTCATGAATTTAAAGGCAGAAAGTGAGTCAAAGACATATCTGAAGAAATATGAGGGGTAAATGAGGTGATATCTACAGATGTCACCCATAGGCCTAGTGACTAATCCTGGGATATTAAGAGCTGTGTGACCTCTGTGTCTGTCCACTGCAGCATTTTTCTGGCAGAGTAGAGCATCAGGGTCCCCCTTAGCTCCTTAATAAAGCGTAGAGCCATTCTTCATTCATTGCCCAGGCTCAGGAACCTGGTAACTGACACTAGAAATAATAGTTCCCTCTGTGTTTAGCTTAACCATTATTAAACTTAAATATTTTTTCAGGTTTTTTTTCCTACTGTTGAAAGCTTTTTGGTAAGTATTTATGAAAGTTTGATTTTTCTTTCTTTGTTTCCTTCATTTTCTATGTGACAGAAGCTGAAAAGAGCCATGAAATTCAATTATTCTGATTCTTTATGGCCCATCTGTATGAAACAGTCCATGTAGCTGAAACATAGGAACATCGGTATTCGCATTTGCGTGGCACCAAACAACACCTTGTGGAATCAGTCTCAGGAGGACCAAACATCTCAGCCCCACTTACCCTTGTCATATGTGCCAAGCCAAAATGCATAGAGAAAAAAGCTTGTGCTATGGTCCAAGATGGGTTGAAATTTTCTAGAACCATCGTCTGAAATCACTAAGATCAGAAGCTTACGTCCTCAGAGTTAATTCTTCTACTGGATTCTGTTAGCTCAAGTCATAAGGTTAAGTGACCAAATCAAGATGGATGTTAAAAGGTTTTCTTTGCTGATAACAGATGTTTAAGTACTCACAGAAAACGGTGGCTTTAAATCTCAGTTTCATTGGATGGTGATGTAAGTATTGTATAAGACAGTTTTTATGAGAGTAAATTCTCAGGCAATTAGTTTTCAAACAAGAGTGTATTAGTATATTATAAAACTTTCTAGAATTTTATTTTTAAATGTGCTTTGTATTTTTTAGTCCCTGTCTGAGGGTGGGAAAGTAGTTAGTTTGAATTCTCTCAAAAAATTCTCAAAGAAAGCAGGGAATTCTGAGTTTATTTGGGAGGTAATCCAAAGGAATCACCAGTAGGAGGTAGGGGAAGTGAGACAGAGAATGGGATGAAGCCAATTCAGGGAGCCTTATCAAGCACATTCCCACGGCAGACAACTGGAGTTTAGTTCTAATGGAGAGTCAGTCAACCGTGCTAATGAGTTATCCCACCTGAGGTATAGAGAGGAGGCTGTTAATCCACCAATTTCTTCTGTAATTGGTTAATGAGTTACCCTGAGTGTTCTAGTTCCTAGCACTTTCCAGTCAGCCCTGCCCTGGCAGAGCCAGCTCTGGTGGCCAGAGAAAGCCCTCAGGCATAAAAACTGTAGATTTTAGTAATTGGAAGCTAGATGAGTATGCCAAGAAGATATAGGCAAGACCTTGAAAGTGTCCTGTACAGAAGTATATCAACATTCCCATTTTTTATCTGTAGAAACTAGGGCAAGGACTTTATGTGGTTTTTATTTCAAGAATGCAGAGAAGTCTACTGGGCTAATTGGCAGAGAAAACATACCAATGCATATTAACATTAAAACGACAAATTAATCTATTTTGGTTTGTGTCCTTAATCCCCAAATCTATATCAAGATAACAAAAGGTACCAATGTCCCTTCTTTCTCTCCATTTCCCAAAGAGACTGTCATATGCTTGACAAGTAAAAATGGCAAGCAATAGGATATATTGGAGTATATGAGGAAGCCATTTGGTATAAACCTAATTCGGCCTGACTGTTTTTTCCAAAAGGGCCTGACTGTGGCTGTGAGCAGGCATTGTATGTCTGCTTTAGAGATTCTCTTTGGCAAGAACAAAGGCCCTTGAGATAAAGGTGCAACTTCCCCCAACATTGGCATTTTCTTAGGGATAAGCATCTTTCCTCAGGCTAGGAACTGATTGCTGTGCTCACCTTTGACCACCCAGCTCACCTGTGACCACCCAGCTCCAGACAACAGAACTGCCACCCTGCTGTGTTCACTGAGACAGCAGACTTACCTGCTGTTTCCATCAATGGTTGTGCTGACAGAGCAGTCTCGCGACTATTGTAAAAGGGACATTTCAATCCTATGTGAAACATCCTGTTTGGGGGTATATAACCACTCTGTGCACTCCACTTCTTTGGTGCCCTTTCTTCCTTCGGGAAGAAAGGCCCCAGGCCATGGTCCTCAGATTTTAGCTCAGAATAAACTCTCCCAAATTTTCATTTATAGATTGGTTATGGATTATTTTCGTGGACACACTGTACCAGCAATGCTATGCACACCCTTCAGAAAGTAATAAATGAGTAGTGTTTCATAATTTCAGTTTAGTATTTGGAAGCTGAAAGAATCACAACCACATCATGCTTCTTATGATACTATCCATAATCACAGGTTAGTTCTCTTGAACTCAGACCAGATGATTTAATTCCAGTTGGAGTGTATATTCTGTTACATTATATTCTAATAACATCTATTGCATGCTAATAATCTGAAATGTGAATGAGATTTTTAAATTTATCTACTTAGGGAAGTTAACTTGAGAAGTTAATGCTGATCTCTGTCATATGAATGTCACCTATATATAAATTTATTCATAAAACAATTTTTAATCAATTGTCATTGATCAGCCTAGTGTTTAACAGCATTTTCCCACCATGCACACAATGTACTTTCTTCTTTTTTTTTTTGACGGAAATATAATCTCATATATATTTATTTTTCTAGACATTTTTAATAAAAATTTTCAAGCATACAGCTCTATTGGAAGAAGTATACAGTGTACTGCCATATACCCATGGACCTATAGTCTACAATTAACATCTGACTGTATTTGTTTTATCACATAAATCTATTAGTTTACTACTAGTGCTATAATAAATTACTACAGATTCAGTGGCTTAAACCAACACAAATTTATTGTCTTATCAATCTGGAGGTCAGAAGACTAAAATGGGTTTTACCGAGCTAAAATCAAGGTGTTGGCAGAGCTGTATTCGCACTGATCTGATGCCTTTTCTGAGGTTCTAGGGGACAATCTGTTCCCTTGCCTTCTCCAGCTTCTAGAGGCCACCTGCATTCTTTGGTTTGTGATATTTTCCTTCAACTTCAAATCCAGTAGCATAGCATTTTCATATCTTTTTATGACTCTGTTCCCTGCCTCCCTGTCACATCTCCTTCCTAACTCTTCTGCCTCATTCTTACATCTTCTAAAGATGCTTGGTGATAGTATTGGGTCCAGGATAATTTTCCTGATTTCTGATCCATAAGTTAATGATATCTACAAAGACCCTACTGCCATGTAAGGTGATATTCACAGCTCCACATTATTCTGCCTCCCACATCATATATGCTCTTTCCATCCCTCCTTCCATTTGATAGTCCATCTTACTTTTTTGTTGCATTTTAAAGTAATTCGCAGATTGCTTATTCCTAAGGGTCACTCTCTATTGAGTTCTCTGTAAAGAAAAGTTTTCTGTATCTTTAAGGTTCATTTAAAGAAGTATATATTTTACAAGTTCCTCATATTTTTTCAGGAATTTATCTGTGTGAATGCTTGAACAGTTTTGCTATTCTATGCATGTATTTTTATTAGTCTGATTAGTATGTTAACACAGGGTGCCAATTTAGGGATCTTTTTAATTAATTAGTTTATATTTTTAATTTAGGTCATTTTGGCTTTTAACATTATATAAGTTTTAGGTGTACATTATTATGTTGCAATTTCTGTATAGATTGCATTGTGTTCACCAACAATAGTTTAGTTTTTATCAGTTAGCATATGCATGCGCCCCTTCACCCCATTCACATTCACCCTCCCCCCACTCCCTTTTCCTCTGGTAAACACTAATCTGCTGTCCTTATCCATGTGTGTGTTTGTCCTCCACATATGAGTGAAATCATAAGGTGTTTGTCCTTCTTTGTCTGACTTATTTTGCTTAGCATAATACCTTCAAGAGTCAACCATTTTGTTACAAATGGCATGATTTTGTCTTTTTTATAACTCAGTAGTATTCCATTATATATATATCACATCTTCTTTATCCATTCACCTGTTGATGGTCTCTTGGGTTGCTTCCACATTTTGGCTATTGTGAATAATGCTGGGATGAACATAAGGCTGCATAAATCTTCTTGAATTGTTGATTTCCTATTCTTTGGAAAAATATCCAGTAGTGGAATCGCTGGGTCATACGGTATTTCAATTTTTAGTTTTTTGAGAAATGTCCATACTGTCTTTCAAAGTGACTGCACGAGTTTGCATTCTCACCAGCAGTGTATGAGGGTTCTGTTTTCTCCACATCCTCTCCAACACCTGTTACTTCCTCTTCTGTTATTTATAGCCATTCTGATAAACATGAGGTGATATCTCATTGTAGTTTTGATTTGCATTTCCCTGATAATTAGCGATGTTGAACATTTTCTCATGTGCCTGTTGGCCATCTGTGTATCTTCTTTGGAGAAATGTCTGTTCAGATCCTCTGCTCATTTTTTGATGGGGTTGTTCTTTTTTTGTTGTTGTTATTGAGTTGTATGAGTTCTTTATATGTTTTGGAAATTAACTCCTTGTCAGATATATGATTTGCAAATGTTTTCTGACAGTTGATGGGTTGTCTTTTCCTTTTTTTGTTGATGGTTTTTAATCTGATGTCCCATTTTTTAACTTTTTCTTTTGTTTCTCTTGCCTGAGTAGACATGGTATTCAAAAAGATACTGCTAAGACCAATGTCAAAGATGTACTGCCTATATTTTCTTCTAAGAGTTTTATGATTTCAAGTCTTTAACCCATTTTGAGTTAATTTTTGTGTATGGCATAAGATAATGATCTACTTTCATTCTTTTGCATATGGTTGTCCAGTTTTACTAACATCACTTATTGAAGAGACTTTCCTTTCTCTGTTGTATATTCATGGCTCTTTTGTCAAAGATTAGCTGTGCATAGATGTGTGGTTTTATTTCTGGGTTCTCAATTCTGTTACATTGATCTGTGTTTCTGTTTTTCTGCTGGTACCATGTTGTTTTGATTTCTATAGCTCTGTAGTATAATTTGAATTCAGGGAGTGTGATATCTCCAACTTTGTTCATTTTTCTCAGGATTGCTTTGGCTCTTTGGGGTCTTTTGTTATTCCATATAAATTTTAGGATTATTTGTTCTATTTTGATGAAGAAGGTCCTTGGGATTCTGATTAAGATTGCATTGAATCTGGAGATTACTTTAGATAGTATGGACATTGTCACTATGTTTATTCTTCCAATGCTTGAGCATGGAATATCTTTCCATTTCTTTATGTCTTCTTTGATTTCTTTCAGCAACCTCTCATAGTTTTAGGTGTATAGATCTTTCACCTCCTTGGTTCAGTTTATTCCTAGGCATTTTATTCTTTTTGTTGCAATTGTAAATGGGATTATATTCTTGACTTCTTTTCTGCTAGTTCATTACTAGTGTATAGAAGTGCAACTGATTTTTGTATGTTGATTTTGTATCCTACAACTTTACTGTATTTGTTGATTATTTCTAGTAGTTTTTTGGTGGATTCTTTGGGATTTTCTATATCTAGAATCTCATCATCTGCAAATAGTGAGAGATTAACTTCTTCCTTTCCAACTTTGATCCTTTTTATTTCCTTTTCTTTCCTAGTTACTCTGGCCAGACTTCCAGTACTATGTTGAATAAGAGTGGTGAGAGTGGATATCCTTGTTCCTGCTCTCAGAGGAATGGATTTCAGTTTTTCTTCTTTGAGTATAATATTGGCTGTGGATTTGTCATATATAGCCTTTATTATGTTGAGATATTTCCCTTCTATACCAATTTTGTTTACAGTTTTTATCATAATTAGATGTTGGATCTTGTGAATGCTTTCTGTGCATTTAGTGAGATGATCGTGTCATTTTTTGTCATCTTAGTCATTTTTAGTCATTTTGTTAATGTGGTGTATCACATTGATTTATTTGGGGATGTTGAACCACCCCTGCATCCCTGGAATAAATCCCATTTGATCATAGTGTATGATCCTGATGTTGGCCTTATAAAATGAGTTAGAGTGTATCTCATCCTCTTCAATTTTTTAGAGTAGTTTGAGAAGGATAAGTGTTAAATCTTCTTTTAATGTTTGGGAGAATTCACCAGAGAGGCTGTCTGGTCCTATATTTTTGCTTTGGGGAGGTTTTTTATTACTGTTTCAATCTCTTTGCTTGTGACTGGTCTATTCAGATTTTCTATTTCTTCTTGATTCAGTTTTGGGAGGTTGTATGATTCTAAGAATTTATCCATTTCTTCTAGGTTCTCTGTTTCATTGGCATATAGCTTTCCATAGTATTCTTCTATAATCCTTTGTATTTCTGAGGTGTTGATTGTAATTTATCCTCTTTTATTTCTGATTTTATTTATTTGCACCTTCTCTCTTTTTTTCTTGGTGAGACTTGGTGAGTCTAGCTAAAGGTTTGTCAATTTTGTTTATCTTCTGAAAGAACTAGCTCTTACTTTCATTGACCCTTTCTATTGTTATTTTTTAGTCTCTATTTCATTCATTTCTGCTTTTTTATTATTTCCTTCCTTCTACTGACTTCAGGCTTTATTGTTCTTCTTTTTTCTAGTTCTTTTAGGTATATGTTAAGCTTATTTGAGATTTTTCATATTTCTTGAGGTAGGCCTGTATTGCTATAAATTTCCCTCGTAGTATCAATTTTGCTGCTTCCCATAAATTTTGGTATGTTGTGTTTTCATTTTGATTTGCCTTTATGTATTTTTTTTGTGTAAATTTTAAATCCTCATTGATCCAACAGTTGTTCAGTAGCTTGCTGCTTAGGCTCCACATATTTGTGACTTTCCCAACTTTTTTCTTATAGTTGATTTATATTTTCATTGCACTGTGGCTGGAAAAGATGCTTGATATGATTTTAATCTTCTTAAACTTATAGAGACTTGTTTTGTTTCTCAACATATGATCTATCTCAAAATGTTCCACATGCACTTGAGAAGAATATGTATTCTATGGTTTTTGAATGGAATGTGCCGTATATATCTATTAAGAGCATCTGGTCTAGTGTTTCATTTAAGGCCCCTGTTTCTTTGTTGACTTTGTCTAGATGATATATCCACTGACGTGAGTGGGGTCTTAATGTCCCCTACTATTATTGTGTTGCTGTCAATTTCTCCCTTTAGGTCTGTTAATAGCTACTTTATTTACTTTGGTGCTCCTATGTGAGGTGTATGTATATTAATGCATTACTTCTTCTTGGTGAAATGTCCCTTTTATCATTATATAATGGTCATCTTTTTGTCTCACGTTATCTTTTTTAAGTCTGCTCTCTGATAAAAGTATAGCTACATCCACTTTTTTTTATTGTGATTTGCCTGAGGTATTGTCTTCTATCCCTTCACTCTGAGCCTATGTTTGTCTTTAGAACTGCGATGTATAACCTGGAGGCAGCATATTGTTGGGTCTTGTTTTTAATCCGTCCAGCCACTCTGTGTCTTTTGATTGGTGAATTCAATTCATTTGCATTTAGAGCAATTATTGATATATGAGGGCTTAATATTGCCATTTTATATTTGTTTTCTGGTTGCTGTATATTTCATTTTTTCTCTTTTCCCTTGTATTTCTGTCTGCCATTTCTGTTTGGTGTTTTTCTGTGAGAAACTTCACAGTTTTCTCTGTATTTATTATTTGTGACTCTGCTCTGACTTTTTGTTTTGTGATTACCATGAGGCTTGTATAAAAGATCTCATAATGAGATAGTCAATTTTTTGATAGCCTCTTATCTCTGTTAGCCTATTCAAGTTCCACCTGTTTCCTCTTTCCCCTCTATGTTTTTATAGTCAAAAATTATTATTATTTCTACTGTGAGTTTGTGACCAAATTGAAATGGTTATGGGTATTTTTGATGATTTATTTCCTTTTATCCTTCATTTTATAATTAAGTATTTGCTAGCTTATTCTGATAGAGGGCTGCAATTTTATGATTTTGTCCATCTCCTTGCTCAAAGCTTTGTAAAACTTTGCCTTTTTGTTTCAGGTAGGAAGGCTTCCTTCATCACTTCTTGTAAGGAAGGTCTAGTGGTGATGAATTCCTTCAGCTTTTGTTTGGGAAAACTTTTATTTCTCTGTCATGTCTGAAGGATAATTTTGCTGGATAGAGTATTCTTGGGTGATAGTTTTTGATCTTTCACTATTTTTAATATTTCATTCCATTCTCTCCTAACCTGTACAGTTTCTTCCGAGAAATCCACTGAAAGCCTGATGGGAGTTGCTTTGTAGGTTATTTTTTTGTCTCTTGATGTCTTTAATATTTTTTATTTGTCATTATCTTTTGAAAGTTTTAATGTTACATGCCTTGAAGAAGGTCTTTTTGCATTCATGTAATTAGGAGTTCTATTAACTTTATGTACTTGTGTGTCTAGTTCTTTCCCCCATGTTTGAGAATTTATGAAATATTAATTCTTTTAATAAGCTCTCTGCTCTTTTCTCCCTCTTTACTCCCTCTGGGATACCTATAATCCTTATGTTACTTTTCCTAATTGAGTCAGATATTTCTCAAAGAATTTCTTCATTTTTAAAAAATCTTAGTCCTCTCTCCTCCACCTGGATAATTTCTAAGTTTTTATGTTTGAGCTCACTGACTCTTTCCTCCATAAGCTCTGCTCTAATTTTTAAGTTTTTTATCTCATTATGTTCGTCACATCCAGAATTTGTGTTTGGTTTTTATTTAGAGCTTCATGCTGTTTGGTAAAATATTCCTTCCATTCATGAATTGTATTCTTTGGCTCACTGAAATGCCTTTCTGAGTTTTCTTGTAAGTCATTTAGTTTCTTTATGACAGCTATTTTGAATTCTCTGTCAGTCAGAATGTACTTTTCTATGACTTAAAGTTTGGTTTCTGGAGAGCTGTCCTCCCCCTTCTGTTCTTACATGTTACCGTAGTTCTTCATGGTGTTTGATGAATTGATCCTCTGCCAGTACATTTGTGGTAGTAACCACCTTACTTATTTGTGTATGGCTTTGGTTACTTTGGTTCTGAGCTGCTCCTTGTATTCGAGAACCTGAACTTTCCACCCTCCATTGCCACTGCTAGAGGTGTCATTACTGCACTCTTTGTGCTGCTTGTGCCTCTAAGGTTGCTGATGCCTTGCTGCTTTCAGTATGGCTGTAGTCTTAGGCATTACCAGAAGGATAACCAGGCTGTGAGCACTTCTGTTCTTTCTGGTGTTGCCTGGGTCTCATGTAACCCCGCTTGCTTTCTGAGGGCTCTCCACATGCTCAGGTGCTGCTGCCTTTTGCACCATCTGCACTGCTGCTCCTGGGTTATCTGTGGGTATGGCAGCACCATTCCCATGGGTGCTGGGTTCACAAGTGTCACTGTTGCTTTCAGGGGGCTGAGTTCTTGTATGAAGCCCCCAGTATTAGTAGAGCGAGTGTTGAGGGTGCCACCACTGAGGGCTGGGTCTCAGGTTCTGCTGTGGTTCCTTAAACCTCAGGTCACAGGTGCCATTTACCACTGCTGGGGGAGGAGTAGGGGCTAGGATGCAAGTGTTGTTGCTGACCCTCACCAGTCCTCACCAGTGTGCTTTTTGAGACCTCAGATCAGGGCACCCTGCCTCTGCTGGGGAAATTTATGCCTTGGATGTCATCCCTACTACTAGAAAGAGCTGGGCCACTGCTGGGGGAAGAAAAGGGGGTTATATCTCTAGCTCCACTCTGTGTCCTGAAGCCTCAGAACATGTGCACCACCTGCCATTGCTGGGAGGGGCAGAGGCTGCAGCCTCTGGTTGTTGGTACTGGCACAGACACTGATGGTCTGCTCTGAAACCTAAGATTGGGGACCCTGCCCCTGCCAGGGAAATTCACCCCTTGGATGCAGTTCCCACTGCTGGAAAGACCAGTGGCATTGCTGTGGGAGGGGGAAGGGGCTGGTTCACCAGTTCTGCTGTGCCGTGGAGCCTCAGAATGTGTGTTGGGTGAGACAGGGGCCAAGCCGAAAACGCATTGTTTGCCTTCCCTTGCAGCCTGTGGTTGCTGTGCTGACATGTGTGCTGGTTTGAGGATCTGTGTTTTGGATTGCTGCTGCTGCTTGAGTGGGAGGGTTCTGGTCCCCTAGTACTACTGCCTCCTGGAGGTCCAGTTCACCCACCTTCAGATGTATAAATGCATGCATCACTCTGGCATTCTGGTGTGCTGTGCAGGGAGTCCTTTGTTGGTCACTGGATATCTGACTGATTGTAACTTAGAGAGAAAAGACAAAGGGAAATACTGTTCTGCCATGATGCTGACATCACTCCTGATGTATGGATATTTTTAATGTTTGTACTGACATTTGTTTTCTTTTTGCTGATTTATGTAAATACTTTGCTTTCATGAAGCCCATATTGAACCTTCTCAAAATATTTGTTGGTGAATAGAGAAATGAAACCCACATTCCACAAGAGTGTTTCATTCCTATAGGCCAAGTTTAGCAGCAGTGTGGTTCATTGGCTAAATATAACCAAACTGATATAAATTGTCATTCAATAAAGCAAAGATTTTTCCTCCCAAATGTGAGCATGTGGCTATAGGAATATAAAATGGTGAAGAATTTGTTATTGTTTTATTTATCTCTACAGTATGATATCAACTTTGAATTTACAAATTCATATTATAACATCTAGTAAATTAGAGTCACCATGCTTCCACTCAAAAAGTAATAAAGTCACAATGGTAATAGTATTAATTGTCATATATTGAGTACTGAATATGGGTCAAACACTGTCAATTCTTTAATATTATCATTCTATTCTATAGAATAGAATTCTATTCATTATCATCTCTAGTCTGTAGTTCATGGAATAAAGCATAGGCAGATTGAGTAAAATTTGCTACTCCGAAAATTTGCTACTAATCGTGTTCATATAGATAATGTACAGGGAAACTAAGATCAAAATAATCCTTGGAGCATTGTGCCTGGGGCTCAGATAGAGACAGGAACCATGGAAATCATCTTATTCACTCTGCAGGGAATAAACAAAGGCTTTTGAATGGAGGTGACTTCCTTTTTTTCTCATTTATACAGTACAGTATTATTGACTATAGTCACCATGTTTTACATTAGATTCTCAGAACTTATTCACCCTTATATCTGAAAGTTTGTACCCTTTTACCAACCTCTCCCTGTTTTCCCCCCAGCCCCTGGAAACCGCTTTTCTACTCTCTAGTTCTATGAGTTTGACCTTTTCTTTTTTCTTTTCTTTTCTTTTCAATTCCCCATATAATTGACATCATGCTGTATTTGTCTTTCTCTGTCTGGCTTGTTTCACTTAGAATAATGCCCTCAAGCTCCATCCACGTTGTTGCAAATGGCAGGATTTTATTTTTTCTCATGGCTGAATAATATTGAATTGTGTATATACTACATTGTTTTTATCCATTCATCTATTAATGGACACCTCCCTTGTTTCCCTATCTTCCCTATTGTGAATAATGCTGCAATAAACATGGGAGTACAGAAATCTCTTTGATATCCTGTTTTCATTTCCTTTGGATACATACCCAGAAATTGAGTTGTTGGGTCACATGATAGTCCTATTTTTAATTTTCTGAGGTACCATCATCCTGTTTTCCATAGTGGCTGCACCCATTGGCAGTAACTTCTAAAGAACATATCAGAGTTAGCCAATAGTAGAAATCTGAGTAGAGTCTTCCAGGGCAAGAAAACATAATTCAAAATTACCTACAGCAGTGTTTCTCAAGAGAAGATTATTTTTTCACCCAGGGGTATTTGGTAGTTTCTAGAGACATTTTTGCTTGTCGTATTACATAAGGTTGCTACTGGCTTCCAGTGGGTAAGGACCAGAGATGCTGCTATATATCCTACAATGTACATGAAAGTCCCCACAACTATCTGGTCCAAAATGTCAGTGCTGCTGAGGTTGAGAAACTCTAAGATGCTCTAGAGCATTTAGGAATGCCTACAGATGGCATAGGTAGGAGACAACAAGTAGTTTCAGTGGCTAGAACAGAAGAATGAGGTATAAAGAGGGAGCACAGAGAGTGGTAAGACAGCCATGTGCTACTCATGAAGGTTTTTTAAATTAGGCAAAGGCGTTTGGACTTTGTTCTTTAAATAATGGGGAGACAAGGAAGAATTTTTAATAGTGAGATGACAAATTTGTATATCTTGGGCGGAAGAGTTAGTTTATGAGAACAAAATAAGATAATGCATTTAAAAGCAGTTTATGAAATTCTATATAAGTTTTAGGCATTATTATTTCATTTAAGTCAGGTCTCATCATTAAAATAGGTTGATATCAAGTGAGATTTATTAGAGTAATAAAAAAGCCCACCATAATTTGACAAGATCATCTACCAGTATTCCTATGATCTAATGCATTGTTACTGTACCCCTAAATAGCTCTGTCATATTTTGTTTGATTTCTATAAAAGTGCCACTTCTTGTTCTCTTACAGCTGTTTATATTTCTAACTCTCAGCATATGCATTCACACTATAAATCTGTCAGTCTACTGAACCAGCTCTGCTCCAGAACCCCCTGCAGTGGTTTATATTACTTTGACATCTATGCTGGTATCCATCATGTCACTCACTCAGACAGACACGGTTGCATAATAAAAAGTGAAATACATAGAAATCTCTATTAATTTCTGCCTCCATATTCCCTTTTCTCTTTCTACTCTTTCTCCTTGTCTTCTTTTTCTTCCTTTTTCTTCTCTCTGTCTTTTCTCCAGAATCTAGCTAATGACAATGGGAAAAATAACAAGAAAGAAACTTTTACCAAAGTCTAACCAAGATTCCTGATTATGTTACTTCTGAGGTATGACCATAAATGACTTCAAAGATGACCTCTGGCAGGCATCCTGTAAGACAGCTCCCATTGATCTTGCCTTCTGATAGTACAGCCATGTTAATTTTCTCCCCTCCGAAAATTTGCTACTAATCAATATAATATGGCAATATTGAGGGAATTCACTTCTGTAATTAGGTTACAAAAGATGGTGACCTCTGTCTTACTTGTAGACTCTCTCTTGCTCGCTGGCTTTGATAGAGCAAGCTGCCAAATGGGAGAGGTCCATGTGCCGGGGACCCAAGGGGTAAACTCCAGCCAACAGCCAGCAAGAACTGAGGCCTTTAATCTGACAACTCTTTAGGAACTGAGGAACTGTCAGTAACCACCTGAATTACCTTGAAAGTGTATCTTTCCATAATTGAGCCTTTAGAAGAGACCACAGTCTCAGAAAACACCTTGATTGTTGGCTTCTGAGAAACTGTGAAGCAGAGGACCAGCTGAGCCATATACAACTTTCTGACTCACAGAAACTGTGAGATAATAGACCTGTATTGTTGTAAACTACTAAATGTTTGTATAATCTGTTATACAGTGATAGATGAGTAATACATGACCCTTAGTCTAGGCTCATTCTGAAATTAAAGATCTTCCTCATCAACTGATAGGCACCGAAGACACAAAGATGAAAAATGTGTGGACTTCAAATTATGAAATCCGAAGAGAGCTTTGTTTCATTATTAAATAAGTGTATTTAATGGAGATAAGACACTTTACAGAAATGTTTAGTCATTTTTGACATTTTGAAATATAAATAAACAGAAAATTAATTTTCCTTCTCTGTTATGGACAATGACATTTAGACTTGAACCGTAGTATAGCATGACAAAATCAAAGCATTTTGGCCCTAAGAGTTGACACAATCTGTACTGGTTGAGGTAATAGCAACTCCTGTAATAGATAACTCCAAAATAACAACATAACACAGTAACCATTTATCTCACTCACATAAAGTTCAAAATGGATATCTCTGATGTGCACGAATTTCTCTTATCAGCCATAAATTAAAAATCGTGGGTTTTTCAATCTAGAGTCACCAGCGATTTCAATTCATTTTCTAGGCTTCCACAGAAAGAAAAAATGGTTGGAGTACTGTTCATAAGAGGATTTTCTGGGCAGTGTCAGGAACTGTCTTTCATAATTTATGCCAACATTTCTTTGGCCATAAACTAGTTGTGTGGTCACATTTAGCTGCAAGGGAGCCTGGAGAATGCAGTCTAGTGGGGTCATGTGGGAAGTATAAATGGATTTGGTGACCAGCAAACCAGGCTCTACCACGCAATCTGACTCTTCCACTTTGCAAATGAGAAAATGGAGATTTAAAGAGAGTTCAATACACTTGCTGAGGTTCACACCACAAAAGTAATAGCAGATATGCAACTAGAATCAGTTCCTCTAACTTATTGTTTGCTACATTTTCTGTCAGCTATTCTATATATAAAAAAATGGAAAATACAAGTAATTATTTTTATAGAGTTTTCAAAGACTATTATTATAAAAATTTTTGGTAGACTATTGTTTATAGACATTTGTAAAGATTGAAATATGTGATTAATCAACATGTAATTACTTAGCATGACAATTTAAAAGAAGTACACCATGGGTTTCCTTTTGTGTTGAAAGGGCAAATGAAATATAACTTCTCTCTAATCTTACATTAATGAAAATTAATTAATGAAAGTGTAGTTCAATTGCAAGAAAACATTTGGGGCGTATGTAGGTTTCCTAGGTGCATATCACTTTAATTAGAAATATGTAATTACATTGTCTTTTACTTTGACTAAATTTAAATTTCATGCCATTAGATCAATAGCACTTAAATGAAAACAAGAAAAATGACATTGTGTCCCAAATGAGTTGTGTATGTTCTAACATCTGTTAACCTTTACTGAGGTGAGCTGTTTCAGAGAGGTCTACATGACCATTGGGTTAGGAAATTTAGTTAGAGTGACCTTGCCAAATTGAATCATGTGGTTTCTGAGTCCTAGACACTCAGTTTTGCTTTCATATAAGACTGATCAGTCCTCAGGGCCTTAGTTAAGCCAGTTCACAAACAAATACTTTTTCTCTTTCTGCTCACCTAAACATTGATGTATTTTTAATCAAGTTTTTTTCTGAATTCCGCCATTAAAATATAATTATCTTGTTTACTGGTTTTCTAACTGGAATGAAGATTTTATCTCTTTTAAGTAGAGAGGCTTACCATGATAAATTTTCACTCTGAACTGTGAAAATAAATAAAAGAAAACTCATTAAAAGTGGGTCGAGAAGCCCTGAAGATGGAGCTCTCGTGTGTGTACCACTTGCTGCAGCCACATAACCAGAGGAAGAAGGAAGATAAGAACCATTTTGCAAAGGGAGGATATTTTTTGCCACAACCTCGAACTCTTGTTTTTCTCCAATGAAATTTTCTTCAAACAACCCTTCCCAATTTCCTCCTAAAACCTAAAAACCTAACCTTTCTTTGCCCCTTCAGACCTGCCTAGGGTTTTCCTTGGCTTGCTTGTCCTGGATTGCAATGCCTCTGCTATTCCCAAATTAACTCAACCTTGCTTTTATAATTTGATAATTATTGTATTTAAAGTTGACAGAACGCACCTGGAAATCCCTTGTATGTGATTTCTAAACAAATGCTTTTAACTGTGGAAATGAAAATACACTGTACTTACCATCTGTTATTTCACAGGACACAAATATGGCAGCACGTTGTGATAAATTGATTATGTTACATTCAGACATTCAGATACCCTGCCCCTTCTCCGCTCATACTTTCTAGCTACACAAAAGTAAGAAGGAATTGGTGGGTTGGGTGGGTGCAATTATGCATCCTGGTTTTGTAAAACTGATAATGTGTGATCGATCTAGATTTTAAGGGCTCCTGTGTAGAAAAGCAAAGTACTGCAGACGTTTATAGGTAAGATAGTTGCATTGAGACATTTTAGTGTAATGTTTAGTGAAGAATAAAGAGTGAGCTGAGAGAAAGAGTTATGAAGGTATGATGGAACTCATTCTGCCTTAGGAAATGGATAGGATAAAATAAGGGATGAGTTATAAATTGTTCTTCTTTTAAATTGGTGGTTTGTAGGAGAATTCATATATTCAAGTTAAAGTTGATCACCTAAAGATCAGAACTGTAACTTGGGCCCAAAAACTTCTCATATAAATCACACATACACACACACAAATCACAAAACTATTGACTGTGCAGTGTTGTCTTTAACTTCTGTAGGACACTTCATTTTTAGTGCTTTTTGTACGGCCCTCTGATGAATTGACTCATATATATATATATAAAATGTTTTGACCTGCTTGGCCAGAGGCACTATTTCAAATCAAATGATTACTATTAGTGGGAGTGAGCATTGAATAAACAGAAGACATTTTTTTTAGTTTATGAGGGAAAACCTTCAGAAAACCGTTTCCAAAATGAAATTCATTTATTTGTTTGTTTGCTTATTTTTCAATGATAACAGGATAGTTCAAGGAACCTGGGACATTGAAAATCTGGCCCTGCAAATTTGGATAAAATAATTATTTTTGTGTAATTATTGTTTAAGAAAACTACAAATAACCTCACCCTTATCCCATAGCTATTCTTTCTCAGAATATCTTGAGCCTATTGTCAGGCACGGACATTCTAAGTTTGAATTTGGTTATTGTATATAAGCGAAGATAACAGAAGCATTGGTCTCTGCTTCCGTATCTCTTACTAGTTCAACCTTCATTAGAGGCTAACATTTCTTCCCCACCTCTCCACTCCGTTCTTTGATCTCTTGAATCAAGCACCCACATCTTCTAGCTTGATTTGCTTGCCACTGTTACAGCAGATTTGCTCATTCTATTCTTTGAAAGTGTAATTCTGGCAAGTTACCAGGTCTTTTGCCCTTCCAACTTGGCCTCACCACTGTAGAATCTTTATATCAGGTGATTGATGAAATAAGGGACAATAAGTTATCAACTCACACTGAATTAATTTAAGGCAAAACTTCAAAAATTTAGTGAAATTGAACCAATCTCTGAATATGTAAAGTTCTTAGCTGTGTTCTTGGATATTTTTCTTCATTTTCGGTCTAAATATGGTAACCTTCACTTTGACATCAGAGCATACCCCCTCTTAAAATCAATATATGTTACACTTTGTCATTATTAAACTTTCAGGTGATTTTATAAAATTAGATTATTCTTCGAATTTCAATATAATTATAAATAGGATAAAGGAGCAGGTATAGTGGGTTATAACAGTTTTAAGGAAATTTTTAAAAATTAAAAGCATATTAAAGGCAAAATATCTGAGGAGTGTAAAATGACAAAATAAAAAGGTGATGCACAGTAAAAAGGTAGCAGTTAAAAGAGATAATAATAACAACAATGGGCGGGGGGAGAAGTCTAAAGCCTCTATCATTTTACAAATTGTCATGCCCAAGGGAATAAATGTGAGATCAGTTGACGGTAATATTGGAACTTTCTGGAGCTAACCTTTCTAAACTCCCATTGTGTATGTGGCTTAGTAGTTTGAATGAGACCTTGTCAGTGTTCAAAAGGGAAAGAAAATATACTGGAAGTAGAGACTAAAAAAGGGTTTGCAAAGCTGTAAAACCTCTGTGGGGTGAGAAATCCAGTAATTGGAGCTGGGAATATGAGGAGTACGTCGTATTTACCTCAGGTTCACCAACAAATCTGGCGAATCTCCATTAAACGCTATATAGTACTGAGTTCCCAGCTAACTCAACTACATGAGCCTCAAACTATATTAATGTTCAAATGGTAGACATGTGAGAATGAAATGAGTGAATAACCTGTTTCTCAGTGTTATGGACTGAATTGTGTCCCCTGCCCCCCAATTCATTTGTTGTAGCCCTAACCTCCAATATGACTGTATTTAGAAATAGGGCCTGTGAGCAGATGACAAAGGTTAAATGAAGTCGCAAGGATGGGCCCTTAATCCAATAGGGCTAGTCCCCTTATAAGAAGAGGAAGAGACATCACAGTTTTCTCTCTCTGCCATATGAGGACATGGTGAGAAGGCAGCTGTCTGCAAGCCAGGAACAAAGATCTTACAAGAACCCAACCATGCTGACACCTTGACCTTGGACTTGTAGCCTCCAAAGGTGTAAGAAAATAAATTTCTGTTGTTTAAGTCACCTAGTCTGTGGTATTCTGTAATGGCAGACCAATCATACTAATGCATTCAGTTAGGAAAAGGAATCTGACTTCTGCCTCTCTTCTCTTTATTCTTAATTACGTAAAAAGCAGACTCTTGGGCAATGCAGCTCCTGCATTTGAGGACACAGCTTCAGTTGGAGTAGTAGATGGAGATAAGACCTGTCTTTGACTCCTCCAGAAAATTTATATGGTCTACCTCACGTCTAATAGGAGCTATTTCAGCATCATTTACCTGGCTCGCTGACTTAGAGAAGGATTAGTTATATTCTTGGTGATTACAAATAAAATGTTGACAGGAGAGTAAGAGAGTGATGGTTCTAAAACGAATTGTGTCATTTCCCAATTTCCTGAATAGTCTGGTTGTTCAGTTAGGGTGTGGAGTGCATCAGTGGTTAACGCTATGCTGGGCACATTGAAAATCATCAGAAGTATTTAGGAAAGAAGAAAGGGATGAAGGAAGGAAGAGAGGGTGTGAGGGAAGGAGGAAAGAAGGGAGTGCAAGGAAGAGAGGAAGGGAGTTGGGAAAAGCATTTTATTGTTACAACTTCAAGAAGAATCAGTCTGTCTGCCTCCCTTACTGCCTGGGCACAATCGATACAATATATGCTTAATAAAAACAAATAAATAGATAAATTCAGGGACTAGATAATATTTTAGTCACTAACTTCAGTATTTTACTAAGTCTAAATGACCAGGATAAATCAATTAATTAGGCATTCATATATCAATCAACATAACCTCCGTGATGAGAATATTGATGCCAACACACTAAAGGAGAGAATTTGCAATTGACTTCAAAGGACCACATTATGACAAACTTTCGCTAAGGGAACGTGATGGTGGGCTATGAGGCACAGACAGTGGGAATTTATACTGCCCTTGTTCTGTCACCACTTACATGCTGATTGAGTTTCTGATGTTTTAATGCGATGTTTTTTCAAGCCATCAGTGCATTACTCAAGCAAGTCATAGAGTGCTTTATTGACAGACTGTGCAACACACTGACAACGCCCTCCCACCCCAGCTCCAAGCCAAGCAAAATTCTTTACTGATTCCCCATTTCGTTCAGAGTGGAAGCCCAAATCCAATTAGGCCCCAAATGGTTTGGACAAATGCTACTTCTTTTGCCTCACTTTCCGCTTCTCTCCTCTCCACGTACTCTGTCCCAGCCACATTTTGTGGTTCCTCAAACTTATCAAGACTATTTCAATTTTAGGGCCTTCTCACTAATTCTACCTCCTAGAATAGCCTGTCCCCCAGATATAATCATGACTAATTATCTCATTTCTTTTAAATCTTTCTCAAATATCACCTAAGAGTGACCATGCCAGTTATTCTCCATTGCTCTCCCCGTTTCTCTGATCCATTGTTTGCTATTCTCTGCCTGTTCTGTGTCTTAGGGTTTGACAACGATTAATTGCATCACCAGGGCTCCCTTGCCAGCTGCCTCCCACTGGGTTCAGTCAATAACAAACACAGGCAAGAGATAGAGGGTAGGAGGAGAGGGTAGAAGTTGAGGTATTTCCTCCCCTCTTCCTTCTTTACTTTTCCTGGTGCAGTTCTGAAACTGTGTACCTCTGACTACAGCTCCTATGGCTTAGCCCCTTTGACATGGCTCCACCTTTCCACAGGCTCTGATAACAATGTTTCCCTTTTTTCACCTCCAGGTCTAGAGATAGTAACAGCTTTCTACTGTTGGTAGACAGGGAGTCCCTCAACATTCCTTAACCTAGCTTACACCTCTGCAAATAGCTCCTTTGTCAAATTCTCATTAGAAGCCTATCTCAGCACCTACTTTTTTCCGACCAGACCCTGGATGACAAACTTAGCCATGTGATCTTTTAAAAATATAACCTATGGCCCTCTCTCACAAAGTTTTCAATCACCTTTAATTGGAACCTATTTAAATTTTTTTTTTTTTAAGATTGGCACCTGAGCTAACATCTTTTGCCAATCTTTTTTTCTTTTCTGTCTTCTTCTTCTCCCTAAAGCTCCCCAGTACATAGCTGTATATTCTAGTTGCACGTCCTTCTAATTACCCTACGTGGGACATCACCTCAGCATAGTCTGATGAGCGGTGCCAGGTCTGCGCCCAGGATCCAAACTGGTGAAAACCTGGGCTGCCAAAACAGAGCTGGTGAAACCAACCACTTGGCCACGGGGCCAGGCTATTTTTTCCCATTGTACCTATCATCTTTTATAATATTATTTACTAATTTGTTATCTTTGTTCTTTATAATCTGCCTCCCTTTGATAGAGACAAACCCATGAAAGCCGATATCTTTCTATAGTTTGTTCACTGAGGTATCTCAAGTACTGTGAAGAGTGTCTGGTACATAATAGATATTGAATAAACAATTACTGAATAATGAAAAGATGCATCAACCTACTAACCATATATGGTAAGTTTCCAAGGAAACACTTCTGGGTGTTGTTAACTATTGGTAAACATTTCTCGCAATTAACCTCAAAGACTGTCCTTATGCCTTCTCTTCAACCTTAATAAGTTTTAGAGAAGAATACAAGGCTCAAAGTGGACCATCAAGTAATATTTGTAGAATTCAACAGAATTAAGTCGATACATTTTAAACCAGGTTAGTTAGTTGTTTTGCATGTACTGATCATTGACTATATTGGTCAGGATGGTTTAGGGTGTGCTTCAGTAACAAAGCCAAAATTTCAGAGGCTTAAAGTAAAAAAGGTTTGAAAATTCTCATGACATTGACACGTTCAGCTCAAATTGGCAGGGGACTCTGATCCATGTCTTTGTTTCTCAAGGACTAGCTGGTAAAGCCTCCACCATTTGAAATATTATTGGTTGCTGTGGTAGGGGAAAGGACGCATGGAGAATACATACTCGCTCAATCATTTCTGTCCTTGAATGGTGCACATTACTCCTGTTCTCATGTCACTAACCAAAGCAAGTCACAGTGTCATTTGAAGAGAATAGGAAAGTCTTAATGTACCCTGTACCCAGAAGGAAGAAAAACAGAAATATTAATGATGAGCATGAATAATTACCAATTAGATCTAATGGCTTGAGCTAAGGAACATGTGGCAGATGTTATTAAAAGAAGTGTTATCAATATTCTTAAAAATGGATATGTGTATGTAATACATACGATATATGTACACATGTATCAATTACTATCAATTATAATTTTCAATGATACAAGTGATAATCCATTTTATCTATCTATCTGAGCAGATAATATGGTAGAAGAATACAGTAAAATAATAATTTTAGTGTCCATAAGGTCCTTGCAGTTTATTGAAGGAGGATGCTTCCAAAAAAACCCATGAAAATAATTAATTTTTGATGGAGCCATAAAGCGTTTTAATATCCCTTGCTCTTGATCCGCAAGATCAGAGTATTTGTTTAAAAAGTTTAAAGTAAATTTAAGTTTTGAAATGGAATTGAACAAAACTCAGAAAAGAAAACCCAAATGTATTAAGTTTATAAATGGTGTTACTTAGCTGTTACAGGGAATTCCCAGGCCCTGCTTGAGCTGTGCAAAATATGCTAAATTGTGACACACTGTTTTTCTTTGAGAAGAACATATGGGCCCAAGGATAAAAGCACACAGCTATCTTATATGATTTATGATGTTCTCTGCTTACCCAAGGCTCATTTTTGTTCTCTCTTCCCCCTTTAGCAATATAAATTGGTCATTTCCCAAGTATTTTAAGATGGCATTTACTTTATGCCTGTCCCAATAAATTTACAAAAGTTCTTCAGGTTTTCGTCCAAAGAATCTGTTCAAATCACAGATTTATTGCCTCCTACATGGCTAAATTCCAAGCAGAACTATGTCGGTAATGATAATGGCGGTAATTATGGCATGGGATAAGAAAAATAAAACAGGAAATAAAATAATTCCTCCTTTCTCCCTTTGAGGTTTTCCCAAAACCCTTTATGAATACAATTCAGGTAAACAAATTCACAATTAAACAGTAAAATGCTGCGGGTAAACTTTTAAAAGTTGAAAAATGACTAATCTTCCACTTCTGATGGCTTTACTCTATCTAATAGAGTGAGAAAATCAGATTTATCAATTCAGTACACAAAACAATCATTAGCCAAGATCAGGGGATATGCGTTACCTGGCCACCTGCCTCAAAGGGGAATAACACGTTTTCAGAAATTTTAAAGCTTACGTTAACAAAACTATATTGTGACTGGGTTAAACCCAAATTAACACGTTTAAAGTATAGTTCCTACAACTTTTTTTTTTTAAAGATTTTTTAATTTTTTTTTCCTTTTTCTCCCCAAAGCCCCCCAGTACATAGTTGTATATTCTTCGTTGTGGGTTCTTCTAGTTGTGACATGTGGGACGCTGCCTCAGGGTGGTCTGATGAGCAGTGCCATGTCCGAGCCCAGGATTCAAACTAATGAAACACTGGGCCGCCTGCAGCAGAGCGCGCTAACTTAACCATTTGGCCACAGGGCCAGCCCCCCCCACAACTTTTAAAATATATAATGTACTGTTATTTATCCTAAGTTCATTTTATTTTCTCACGCCAAATAATTCAATTAGCCCTTAGAAAAAGTGTTATGAATTTACCTTATATTTGTCGAGACAGATGTTTCAATATTTTCAAGTGTCTCTGTTTCTGCGAAATCACATGGTAGAAAATAGTCATTTTTAGAGATGGGACCTAATTATCATTTTGACTTTGCCTTCTATTGAGGATATATAGCATTGTTTTAAGCAAATGTTTTCTATAAAATCGTGAAATCAGGTATTTTAGTTCTTCTGATAGCAAATATAAGACCATTTACAAAAAGTTCCATTGCCTTTACAACTATTACACAATTAGGAGACCAAACTCCACAGGTGTCTGTACTAGAAGTAGCACAACTATTGGGATGTGGGCTGAGACTGAAGGGTATGATAATTAGCATATGAATGTTAAAAAGAATTTTATATTGTGGAAATGAATGGTGTTCAAGTTATGTTGACTGGTCAAAAATACTTTAAATGCTTCTCTGACCTCGCCTGGAAAGTATTTAAGAAGCTGGTGAGCAGGCAGCACAGTGGAGCTCTAGTCTTAGGATTTCATTTATTCTAGATCCTGCCTCTAAATAAAGGTTTCCATTGCCTCATCCATGGAATAATTTAACCTCATTCTGCCACCAGAAGACTGTTCAGCCTGCCTCCATGATCCTTAAAAATAATACCTGTCAAGCGCTTAGGACAGACAGCTGGGGTACCTCCCAGGCAATAAGAACAGGCTGCATGTGTAAAGTTGGTGTTGCTCATTTTGTTTGCATCCCTCTGAATGATTAGCCTGGCCATTCTGCAAGTCCTCATCTTTAAGGCCTTTCGTGATTCCCCAGCTTGGGCTTAGATATCAAGGGATTCTAGCAAAGATGGGATTTACCTCATTGTAGTTAAATCACAATTTCTGCCAATCTGCTTATTTCTCCATGTTACATTTACTCCTCACTATTAAACTCATTTGTTGCATAAATAAGTGAATATATTGACAGAGAGTCATATTTTTGGATGGCCTGAAATTTTTCTTAGAGATAATCGGAAGTCACTATCCATGCACACTGCATGTGAAGAAAGCTCAGGAAAATCGTGACACTGTGAAACTCTTGTCTTTCCCGCTTGCACTCTTTCTCACACTGTCCTACTGGTTCTGTCTACTGGAACCTGTTAATTAAATGCACTGTTCTTATCAAGAGGTAAAAGAAAACTAGCAGCTTAAGATGGTACTCCTCTCTCAAGTTACGTTAGAGAGAATCAAAGCCTTTAAAAAGTGGATTAATTTATCAAAGTTAGATCTTCAGAATCCATCTGAGGGACATCATTTTGGAGAACACCTGGATTCCTAAAATTCTTCCTTCTCAGTGTTTGTTTACACTCACTATAACATAACTGCAAACTCGAGGAAAGTACGGTTCTGGAACAGGCATAGCCACCATTTACATTGTTAACAACATATTTTTCAAAGTAAAGACATTATACAAAGTCTTCAGTGTGGTGTATGAACCATGGTACTAGGATTTTATGTTTTCTGTTATGTCTAAATTTTCCTGCCAGTGGAGTTCTGACATTAAGGTAGTTCCATGATTCCTCTCCTGGTGTCTTTTTATAATCCCCTCTTCTTGAGTGTGGGTGGGGTTGGTTACTTACTTCTAACCAAAGAATATGTGGAAGGTGATGGGATATCATCCCGTTGATTACGTTACATTAGATTCTGTCTTGCTAACAGACGTGCCCTTGTCTCTTTCTCTTTCTTTCCCTCATAGGCTTGGAAGAAACAACTGTCATGAATTCCACTGCCACAAGGAAATGAATCCACAAACAACCTGAAGGGCAGTAGTAGCAGAACCTTACTGAGTCGTGTCTCTCATGAAAACCTAGCCTTGGCTGCCACCTCGATTTCAGCCTTATGACACCCTGAGCAGAGGACCCATTTAACCTGTGCCACTCCTGACCCACGGAAACTATGAGATGATAAATGTGCACTGTTTTAAACTTCTAAGTTTATGGTAATTTGTTATGCACCAGAAAGAGCTAAAAAACTTCTTACTCTGTGATTCCAAACCACTATCAAGACATAAAACAGCCTGGGGCCGGCCCAGTGGTGCAGCGGTTAAGTGCACACGTTCCGCTTCAGTGGCCCCGGGTTCCCCAGTTCGGATCCTGGATGTGGATCTACACACCGCTTGTCAAGCCATGCTGTGGCAGGTGTCCTATGTATAAAGTAGAGGAAGATGGGCATGGATGTTAGCTCAGGGCCAGTCTTCCTCAGCAAAAAGAAGAGGATTGGCGGCAGATGTTAGCTCAGGGCTAATCTTCCTCAAAACAAAGAATAAAGATATAAAACCCCCTACGATTTGCTTGCAACCAGCAAACAGTGAACGTTGCTTTTATGTGCTATACTCAGACTAGCTGGTTTTATGAAATATTGGTAACTACCAGGGGAAGATATTTTACTACTGTACACACAAAAACATATGTGAGATATTACAAAAATGTCCCTTGCTTTGCTGATGTTTACGATATCTGTATCTGTCTAATAGTCATGGACAGTAAATGGACCCACCTTGTAATATTACTTCATGGAAAAAATTAGAAGTGCGATATAAGTATTCTGCACAAATCCCCTTTATATGGGGCTGACTACTCCCATTTATGTCTCTGTGTTTGTCATGGTTTAAATCAACACGTTAATATAAACACTTTCT